>NW_010361272.1:131380-160877 GCF_000414095.1 Morus notabilis | reverse complement strand
GAGCGTCGGAAAGAACTCGAATTGAATGAACAACAAGTCCGTTCGTTGAATTTATCGATTCAAGAAAACCGGCGAGAACTTGAGGTTGCGGTGAAGAAAAAGCTCGCGACGCAGGAATCGGTGGCGGAGAGACAGAAGGAACTTGATAAAGTGAAGAAAGAAATTAAAGATCGCGCTAAGAAATTGGATTCGTTGGAGAGAAGTGTGAGACAAAGATCTGAGGAATTTGAGTCCAAGGGTAAAGAACTCAATTCGGTTCGTGGAACGTTGAAGAAGTGCAGAGAGGATCTTGATTGTAAAGAGAGGCAATTGTATTCGATTCGAAGGTCTCTTGAGGATAACAGGAAAGAAGTTGAGTTGATAGACGATCAACTCAAGAAATCTCGAAATTCAATTCATGATTGTGACTTAGAAATCAAGCTGAGAGAGCAAAGGCTTCAGGCGATTCAGGATTCTACCGCCGAACGCTCTATTGAACTCGAAATGAAAGAAAAGGAACTCGATTTATTGTGTAAAGATTTGGAATTGGAAAGGAAGATGTTTGTTTCACTGAAAAAATCGGTGGAGCAATGCACTTCTGGGTTTGATGCGAAAGAGAGGAAATTTGAGGCTTTGATGAAAGCTCTCCAAGTGAAGGAAACGTCATCCGAATCAAAAATTGAGGAACTTGGTTTGACCCACAAGAGGGTCAACGAGTGCCTCAAAGAGTTGGAATTGAAAGAGAAGAATTTTGCTTCTCTTCAAAGACAGGTGGAAGAACGTTTCCATGAGCTTGAAAAGAGAGAGAAACAATTCGAAGCCACAAAGAAAGAATTTGATTCAATTCGAAATACACTTGCGTTTCGATCAATGGTGAAAACTAAAGCCCCAAATTCTCACGTAAAGATCGAACAATCGGACAATGATCAGAACAGTGGCGATTTCCCATCACTTGCAAGTAATCAATCTTGCATCACTAATGGCCACTCCTTGCAGGTGCTATTGAGCGAGCAATTGAAGAAGCAAGAATCACTTTGTACTGACATCTATACTGTTCTTCAACGATCACCAGACCCCGCGAAGTTGGTGTTGGATGCAATTCAGGGATTTTTCCCTTCGCATTCCAGCGCGGCAAATACGAGCCTTGATCTGGGTATTGTGAGGAGTGGCTGCATTCTTTTGTTGGAACAGTTGATGAAAGCCTCGCCGCCGATTAGCCCTCAAGTGCGGGAAGAAGCAATGAAGTTGGCGGGTGACTGGAAGGCTAAGATGACTCTGAATGCACCGAATGTTTTGGAGGTGTTGGGTTTTGTGCGGCTTTTAGCTAGCTATGGATTGGCCTCTGCTTTTGATGCGGACGAGGTTCGCAGTCTTCTCGATGTTGTCAGTGCGAACGGGCAGGCATCCGAATTACGTCGAACCCTTTGCGTTGCTGATAAAGTACCCGGTGAGCTTCTGTTTATCTCTCTATGCATAATACATTTTACGTTAACGGAGGTCTCAAAATCCAGGACTTTGGATAAGTTTGTGAGTAGAAATCTGCTTCAACCTTATAATAGGGCGCGAATAAGATATGCAACGTTGGGACCCATAACTGTTATTGGAACAAAAAAGCGTACCAAGTGGTCCCAATTCCCTTGGACTCTTAGTGGTGTCCATGTGTTTGTGGTCCATCGACATTTCTGTGGGGTTTCATCCATCTTTTTTCTGAATTCTGAATGGTTTTTTTGGCATACATCATTACCTAATCTTGTCTCGTAAAATCATTGTGGAAATATTGCTAGATACACGCCATTTCGTCTAGTTGATTCTGGACTGCAAGCTGTAGATATTTTATGTCTGTAAACCACAAATTAATTTAAGACTGCAGCCTTATTCTTTTCACAACTAAATCACAACTTAAGTTATATTATTACAGTATTTTCTGTCCTAAAAATTCAAATTTCACTTTTTTTCTTGCTACAGTGTTTCTTTTTCTGCAAACACAACTCAAGTTCTTAACTTGAGTAAGAACTTGAGTTGTGAAACAAACATCCTCTGCGGCGTTTCTAGGAGGTTTTCATATCCACATTTTGGCGTTGTTGCGCCTAGAAAGGGCGACCTTTGTTGTGTCTTCCCCTTTGCTCTTTCTTTTTGGAAATTAAATTCTTTAATACAATGCCGAATCGAACCCCTGCCCTCCCAAACCCAACCCTTTCCTACACTATCGTATGTTGTCTGACCTAGTGGTCATTGGCAACAATTTTGAATCTATTTATAGCATAATTAATGCTGTATTTGATTCAAGTCCGTTTTAACGCTCATATAGTATCTTTGGATTCCGAGTTTTTATAACACTTGTATAAGTATCTTTATCTTCTTTGGGGCTACTCCACATTCTGGCAGGGCCCAACAATTATCAAGTGCCGACTGAATAATTAGTTTCCATTTGTGCCAGATCATATTCTTAACTTCGGCATATACGGTGCACTTAATACTCCATGTTATTGCTACAGTTTCCGTTTGTTCTTATTCCTCTTCATAGCGAGATCTTCTCTTCTTTCTGCAGTTGACATTGGGCAGGCGGAAAATTCAAGGGCCATTGCCAACATTGCCACCAGTTCTCCAAATCATCATTCCAGTACAAACCCAAGCGGAAGGAATCCTGAATTGGTTGAACATGAAGATTTGATTGGTAAAAGTTTGACGCAAGATGACATTATAGCTGCTCTTCAAATGCCTGACCCAGCAAAGCATGTGCTGGGCGTTGTAGAAGGATCTTTTTCTCAACTTTGGAAGAGAGGAGATGTAGGTTTTGAGGCATGTTTCATGAAGAGTTACATTTTCATGTTTGAGAACCTATTGAGGAACTTACCACTAATTCAACCTCATATAAGAGAAGATGCCATGAAGGTAGCAAACCAGTGGAGAAAAAGAATGAGAGAAGATACTGAGAATCCTTTGGAAGTTTTGGGTTTTTTGCAGTTTCTAGCTGTATATGGATTGGTCTCGTCATTTAATGAATATGATATTTCGGGTTTTCTGGAGATGATTTCTCGACATAAACATGCTTTGGAACTAAGTGGAAGCCTTCGTGTTGCATATGAGATCCCTGGTAAATATTTTTGGAAAATTTGCTTAGTTAGTCCGTCTGTTGATTGGTTTGCCTAAATACGACTCTTACTCTCTTTTTTGATGGCCTTTTTAGACATAACTGAAATGGTTTTTGTAAAGTCTGCTATTATTTATTTCACATCCTGCAGAATTTATTGCTAATTTTCTGAAAAGGAAGAGAAATATTGAGGCTGTTAGACTCTCCTTCGCATTTATATTAACTGACAAGTTCTCGCCAACGAAATTATTGACGGAACACATGGAGGATGCTAAGAGTTATACCAGGCAATTTTGTGACAGAAAGTATTCTATCGAAGAAAAGGTTTGAAAAATTTCTTTTTAGATCTATCAATTTCTGCTTCTCGGATAAGTAGACTTGATTAACAACTGCTAAAAATCACTTACAGGACGAGATCACGGACAGGGAAATTGCTGCTCTGAGAGACGTAGTTCAGTGCATTAAAGATTGTGATTTGGAGTCTCAATTCCAATTCGAAAACATTTTGAAACGTATTTCTCTCCTCGAAAAGATAAAGGACGATAGGAAACATTCAGCGTTATTTTTCCAGTCCAGCAATGAACAACAACTGCAGCAGACATGCAACAAACGAAGAAATGGCACTCTCTCACCTCTTGACCTACCGCTGCAACAGAGTAAGAAAAATTGCCTCAGGAAGCCTCTTTCAACAGCTAAACACCGTGACCGGCCGGCTCCTATACCTGTCTCACAGCATACTAATTGTTTATCCAAGTTGCATGGAACTGTTTTGGCTGCTGGTAAACGCAATGTTGTTCTTGGTGCTACTTCAGGTGCTTGGCAAGTATGGTAGCCTTGCCTGACTGGTATGGATAACATGGTCCAAGTTTTTTCTTTTTTCCCTCATTACCTTAAGTCTCACACAGGGTGATCAATATTGCTGATCTTTTTTTCAATCACACACCCTTAAAATCGTATGTGATTGGACGGAAAATTAGCAGCGAGTATTAACCGGCGATATAATTTAGCATCTTTTGTTTTAAATTTTTATCCATATATTTTCACTAGCTAATAGCAGGGGCTAGTTATAGGTTGTATTATGAATTAAAATTATTCAGCGAAGCCCGCTATTAGAAGCGTTGGTCTAGTCTCCTAGTTTTAAGCCTTGGACCTTTTATGCTTAATTTTCGGTTTTTTATTACCTCCTTAACACAAGCCTGTGTCTTGTGACTTTCATTAGATTGACCAATGATAGGCAGAACAGCTGTAATATCTTGAAAAGGCAAACATGTTTGTATTATGCAGGTTCCTGCATTGCTTATGTTAGAATTTTGTGCAGTGCTAATAATGTCTATATGGAGACATGACAAAATTGTCGTTGGTGATGCTACTGTTCATTCATATCTTTTGTTCAAGAGTGTGAGTTTTGATGGGGTTATTGGTATAGCCTGTAGGTTATTCTATACGTGATTCTACCGTAAAAAGTTTTGAGTTCAAATCTCTTTAAACTCAAAAAAAAAAAAAAAAAGGGACAAAAAAGAGTTTTTATATTGCCTTTTTAAATAGAAGAGGGAAATAACATAATTTGGGATCATTAAAAATTAGGGATTTTTTTTGGCAGGATCTTTTCTACCTGTAGTTGTTTTATAGCCGTTAGATTTTATTAAAATCACATTAGATTCTAAATATATGCAAAAAAAAAAAAAATTTAATACAAACTTGACAATTGAAAGTAGAAAATTGCCTGTATTTTCATTTTTTCTGGCAAATAAGAAAAACTTCTTAAAAATTAGTGGAATTTGGTAAATAGCATAATTGTATGATTATCGTGGCCGCACCGGAAGAGAGAGAAAGTAATGTCTGGTACAAATTGGTAATAAGCAGATAGAGTGAAGAGGTCAGGTGGAGATTAGGGTTGGCAATAGGGATAGCAATATGATAATATAATTTAAAATATGCATAAAGTTAGTGAGTTTAAACTTATTAAAAATGAGTTTGGATCATAATCGTGTTGATACGATTAACACGATTAATAAATAAGTTGAGTTAGAATTAATCTCTTAACACGAAATGACATGAATTAATACGATTAATTATATATGTCATCTGTAATCTAATTAAATGTGAGATAACATAAAAGTTTATATAACATATTAAATAATGTGAATTTTAATATTTATAAGTAAATTTTATTTATTTTTATTAAAAAAAAGATAAATTAACTAATAAATATGTTAAATTTATCATGATTGTATTAAATAAGTTATTTATTTAATATATTAATTTAAATGAGTCATACAGATTGATACAATTAACATAATTAATAAATGAGTTATATTTAAATTTATATTTTTAACATGTTTAATAAACATATCGTATTTAAATTAATATTTTTTGATTCGATTAATAAATTAATTGACACAAACACAACCTTAAGATGAATTGCTGCTCCTACCAAAAGTTACCCTTCAACTAAGATTCTGAGAGGAGAAGCTTCGCGCGAAAAAAAAAAAGAAAAAAAAAAACCGCTAAGAAGTTCGTACAAACCCACTTCAAATAGCTTTAAACGAAGAAGAAAGAGCTGTTGCGGAAAAAAAAAAAAAAAAAAAAAAAACGAAGAAGAAAGAGAAGGAAGATCCACAAAGGGACCCACAATATCAAACCAACCCAAGGGAGTGAGGGACTGAAACAGAGCTTTGATCAAGAATGTCGTTTTACTAATACGACACAAGGTATTCTTCTTTTATTTCCTTTCCTTTGCTTTCTCTGTCTCTCCTTTTTTTTTTTTTTCTTTTTTTTTTTCCCCTTTTTTTTTTTTTTTTTTTTTTTTTTTTTTTTTTTTAGGGCACAGCTCACACAAAAATGGGATGAAAGAAAGTTGAAGAAGCTTAGTAACAGTAGAGGAAGGTTGTCAATAATTTTAAAGTAAGAACAAGTTCGTTGGACATTAGTAGGTTTTTTGTCTCAACAATAAATGAATAGTAAATAGATAGCAAACCAGATATTTTGCTAGTTCTTGTTACTCTTTCTTGTGTATTTTCTTTTTCTTTTTTTTTTAATACTTTTTGGAGTTCAAACTTTTCACCAAAATAACTTTTGTCCGACATATAACTCTACGAATGCCCACTGCAGGTTTTCTTTTTTCTTTTTTTTTTTTTGACCGTTTCTCATGTAACGGAAATAAACATTAGAATGGTACATCACTAGATCTCTAAGATGGCCTTTAAAAAAAATAAAAAGGCCTTTTTTTCAAAATAAAAAAGATTTTTTATTTAAAAAATCAACAAATTTAATTTTCTTGTATTTTGAAATGCAAAATATTTATTAAATCTTTATGGTTATTATGAAAGTGAACAATAATGATCAATAAATTGACAAGAAGGAAGTAAGGAAGAAATATTATTTTAAAAAAATTTTGAAGTCTTTTATGTGTTGATAAGCAATGTTGGAGCCTTTTACTTTTATGTTCTTCATAACATATAAAGTAGATACAAGTGAATATTTATTTGTAAGTAAATAAAATAATCATTTTTTAAGGTTTATTTGTGCTTAAAAATAAGAGTTGGTTTGTTGAATATGAAATAAAAGCAATAAAATAAGAACGTCAGGCAATTGCCTAACCTCCCCAAAGGCTTTAGCCGCCAGTGAGATGGATGTAACAAGCAAATTATTACAATAAATAAATTGTTTAAACAATTTATTTGACTAAAGAACAGGGAAACAAATTCCATAAAGGAGACAATTAGAGCTCTAAAAGAAATAAGTTTTCGGTTCTTTAAAAATGTCGTCTGCCTATAGTGTGGGTTGTTATGATTAATATCATAACGAATCTGTTGTCGATGTTGGTCATAAAATATCATGAAACACTACTAGATAAGAGACATCATAAAACACATCAAACTGTAAAACCTTACAGAAAAACACACCTAGATAAATATATGTGTGAACCGAACCTATTACCACTATAGAATGAGATTTAAGAGGATATACAAAATTGATGATGTTTAGAGGATCTCTCCCTGATGGAACATATTATCAGAGTTTATTATAAAAGATAAGACGAGGAGAAGAAGTAGAAGAGAACTCTATGGCCGGCTCGTCAAATACCTTATGTAATAATTATATTTTCTTAGTGATATATACCTTGTCATTGATTTATAAACCCATTTCATTAGTGAAATGATTGATTTTGAACTCTTCTGTTTATAGAATAGGTCATTATTATATTTACTGATGTATTACATATGCATATTTTTATATTGACTCGGGGTATTTACTCTGTTGCTTTGTGGAATCTTTTTTTTTTTTTTTTTCCTTTTAGTTATGAGTTTATTTTGGCTTCCACTTTGTAATGTTATTCTCTCATAAGGGAATAATGTGTTATTTCTCTTCCACATCGTGCTTTATGCCTTTCTGCTAAGGTTTCCAGACTCGGGATGTCCGTACAGTTGGGGTCATTTGCTGAGAGTTTCTCTTAAATGGAAGTGGATCGGACAGCCTCGGATTTGAAACTCCTGGAGCTGAATCAAGGGGAGCTCTCTGAAATGGTGCTGACCTTATTCGAGCAGCTCGAGAAGCGCGAGAATGAAGTGTTGTCCAAAGAGAGGCAACTTGAAGATAAAGAGTCGAAGTTGAATATGAAGCTTGAAGAGATAAAAAATGATGTCAAATCGATTGAGTCATTGATTAAAGTGAAATGTGATGAGCTTCAAAATAAAGAGAGGGACTTTGCTCGTATTGAAGAATGTATTTTTGAGGGTGTTAAGAAATTGGATTTGTTAGAGAAAAGTATTCAACAGAGATCCAAAGAAGTTGAGTCTAAGAGTAAGGAACTCGATTCGATTCAAGAAAAGTTGAAGAAGTTCGATTGCACGATTCAGGTGAAAGAGAGGCGGTTAAGCGTGAGGCAGAAATCTCTTGAAGACTGCTGCAAAGAAGTAGAGTTGAGACAAAAGGAACTTGAGGTGCTTCGACGTTCCATTGATGAGTGTGATAAGGAGATCACACTTTAAAAGGGAAAGCTCTAGTCTCTTGAGAACTCAATTGTGGAATGCTCGAATCAATTAGAGATAAAAGAAAAGAGACTTAATCATGTTCAAGAGTTACAGGAGAAGAATCTTGGATTGTGGAGAAAATTGACAGAACTATGTGCTTGTAGATTTGAGATAACTGAGATGATACTTGAAAATTTGATCGGGGAGTTTGAATCAAAGGCAGAATTACATGAATCAAAAATCAAGGAATTTGATTTGCTCAGAAAGGAGTTTGATGAATGCCTCAAACGGGTCAAATTGAAAGAGAAGAACTTTCTTTCACTTCAAAGTTGGTCGAAGGTCTCCATGAACTAGAAAAGTAAGAGAGCCAATTTGAAAGAAGGTTGAACGATTTCAGATTGATACAGTTTGAATTCGAATCCATTCGAAAGCCAACTTTATTGGCTGAGAAAAAGGTAAAGATTGAGCAATCAGAAGAAACCCATCATTCACCTGCAAGTTATCAATCTTGTATGGTAAAGGAAAACAAAGACTTCTTAGTGGTTTTGAATGAGCATTTGAAGAAGCACAATTTGATTTGTAATGAGATTTTTACTGCACTCAAAGCATCATCAGACCCTGCAAAGTTGGCGTTGCACGCAATGCAGGGAATCTACCATTTGAATTCAAGTGCAAAAAATCACAAGTTTGGTAAGAGTTTTGTTGGGAGAAGCTGCATTGTTTTGTCAGAGTCATTAATGAAAGCCTCATCGGAGATCAATCCTCAAGAGAGGAATGAAGCAATGAAGTTGGCACGTGATTGGAAGGCTAAGATCATTGCAGCAACTGAGAATCGTTTTGCGGTGTTCAGTTTTTTGCAGTTTGTAGCTAGCTATGGATTGGCCTCTACCATTGATGCAAATGAGCTTCGCAGTCTTCTTGATGTCGTCGGTCTGAACGGGCAGGCATTGCAATTAAGTTCATCCATTTGCGCCGTAGATAAAGCAACAGGTAAACTCTCTTGTTTATCTCTAGCTACTTAATTTATGCAGTGACATAGACTGAATAAGTTGATCATATTGTTCAAGTTCAATATTAAATGAAATCTGAATAATGGAGGAGGCTTGTAGATATGTAAGTGAATGGTGGGAATTGAAATGTTGATAATTCTTCTTTTACTTGTCATTAGGAAATGAAACTGGTTTTAAAATTTTTTGATTGAATTGAGAATCCTGCGTATTTTCTTTATGATTATTATTATTATTTCTCCATTCGTTCATGTACTGTAACATAACCATCTTTAATTAAGGTACAAGTTTAATTTCCCTCGGGACTCGACTGATTATGCTTGTGTAAAACCTGGAATTTCATTTCAGATGCTGCGGAATCTATACGAAACCATATCCAAAGGGGGGAAACCATCCATGCCCTTAGACATATTTGTGAGCTGAAGTTTACTGACAAGTTTCCGGTAGAACCAGTATTGACTGAATACTTGGAATATGCACAGAATTACACAACAATTATGTTTAACAAGGGTAGCAAATATGATGAAGCTAAGGTATGAAAGAAACCCTTATTATTAGTTCTTTTGAGATGTCAATATACACCTCTTAGTCCAAGACTGAAGTGTCATCTCCATCATTGGTATATGCAGAAGAAGGTGAAGGACAAAGAAGAAGCTGCTCTGCGAGCCGTTGCAGAATGCAATCTCGAGTCCGAGTTCCCAATCATAAGCCTGGCTGAAAGAATTTCGAAGCGTGTGGGTGTTCTGGAAAAGATGGGCCAATCAGTTAACCTCGAGGTTGAGCAATCGAAGAAGCGTAGAAACAACAATTTTGCTCTGCAGGGTCAACAAGTGCGGATTAGAATCCAGATTCCCGGGATAATTGGAGGCAATAATGATGCACTTTGTGCCAATTCGAGTGGCAGGAAGAATGCTGGCATGCCAGACACTGACCAAACTAGGCATCTTAGATCATTGCAACTTTCAGGTACTATTTTACAAGAGCAATTTCATATGGTTCAGTGAAGAAAACCCAACATGTAGTTTGTCGTTTTATTTGTCATTAAACAAGAGAGAGACATTAGGCGATTGTTACGTTGAAAAGCAATAAAATGTATATATATTCGAGCTGAGATGTGATATTAGGCTGGAAATATTTTTATTTGGGTTGCTTTTTTTATGTGGTCTTTTACACTGCTAAAATGGTTAGTTGTATTGCCATAAATGAAAGTATACAAACAGAACCTCCAAAAGGCTAAAGTACTCTTCATAATACTTCCAATAATTTCCTCAAAAGGCTAAGGTTCTCGGAAGCTTTTTAATCCAAGACAAAGACAGACAGAACCAATTATCAAATATATTTAAAAAATGAAACCCGAACATCACGCTTGGGAGTTGGAATATCCTAACAGTGGGGGTGTTAGCGAAAACGGCACTAGGTATGCAGTCGTTTTGTGCTAGAATTTGCTGGTTTGGTAAGATTTCTTCTTATCATCAATTGCCCCTTAAATTTTCAATTTTGACAATCAATTCCCATACTTGTAAAACTATTATAATGTATCCCATTTTACTAAATTTATTTAAATTTTTTATTAAATTTAAGAAAATAAAAGTTGAGAAAGTGAAAGGTTTGGAATGTTAGAATTTTTTGTCAAACGTGTTTTTTGACATTAATTTAACACTATAATTAAAAAATGGCATATTATAATAATTTTACAAGTTAAGAGAACTTGTTAAAATTTAAAATTTAAAAGTCAAATTATTAAAGTCATATAAGTTCAGGGCGCAAATGCATAAAATACTTTTAATTATATTAATTTTTCTTTTTTAAGATTGGGAGAGAATTAAGAACTTAAACTAGGAGAACCGATAATGGAAATTCATTCATCGACTCAAAAACATAAATGTTTATTTATAAGCTGTAAATCCTAAAGCAAATCAAATTCTTAATATTTCAAATTCATAATGATAAATATAAGGAATTTTTTTTAGTTTTTTTAAAAAAATATTAGTGTTATATATTTATCAGTCGTCAAATATATATTAAATCTTGTTAAAATCATTAAAAAAATAATAAAGATCTAAAGACTAATAAATTAAGAGCACATGTATTTTTTTTTTAAAAAGAGCACCAGATAAATTCCTTAAATATAATTTAATTAATTTATGGGATCCTAACGCTATTAATAATACGTTTCCCGAGGAAAGCGAGACGTTTAGGCAGGGAGAAAAAAAATGAAAAATGAAAAATAAAATAAATAAAATAATAAAGAAGGACGAACATGCGAAATCTTGCGTTTTTCTCAACAAAAAAAAAAAAAAAAAAAAAGAAAAAGAAAAAGAAAAAAAGTCCGACTCCTAAGGCGTTTCAAATTCCCTCTCTGGTTCTCTATAAGTATGTTATTCTATTCTTTTCCAAAAGCAAATCAGTTCAAAAGTTTTCTCAGTGCTCAGTAGGGTTTTGAACCATCTCTCCATGGCGGGAGACTGCTACTGATAGTGCTAGGGTTTCGTTTTCTTTGGTTATTCATTCGTTCGGACAGTTTGTGTTGGTTCTCTCGAAAATTCTTTCTGATGGAGGAGATAATCAACGATTTGAAAATCTCGGAGTTGAAGCAGGGCGTTCTCTGCAAAGCGTACGAAGAACTCCATTCTCAGGCTTCTTCGATGCTCGTGTTCAGTCTCCAATGGAAGGACTTGGAGAACCACTTCGAGTCAACTCGCAAGTCGCTGCGAGTCGAACTCGAAATTCTTGCGGAACGCGAGAGGCAATTGGAGGTTCGAGAGGCGGAATTGAATTCGAATCTGGATTCGAAAGCGAAGGAATTGGAGGGTGTTGAGAAGTTAATCGGAGAACAGGCGAAAGTTCTGGAATTGAATTTGCAACATGTTGATTCTCTGAAATCGTTGATTCAGGAAAATCGGGAAGAGCTTGAGGTTAAAGAGAAGCAATATGTTGTGATTCAGAATTCGATTGCGGAGAAGGAGAGGGAGTTTGCGTCTACGAGGAGTTCCCTCAAAGAGGGAGAGGAGAAATTGGAGTCCTTGGAGAAAAGGATAAAGCAGAAATCTAAAGAAGCTGAGTCGAAAGAGAAGGAACTCGATTCGATTCAGAGGACTTTGAGGGGTTACAAGGATGATATCGAGTTTAAAGATAGGAAATTTAATGCAATTCGGAGGTCGCTTGAGGAACGTAAGAAGGAATTTGAATTGAAAGAAGGACAACTTAAAATATGTAGGAGTTCCATTGATGAATGTGAGAAAGAGATTAAACTGAAAGAAGAAAATCTTATTTCTTTACGGAATTCAATAGCGGAGTGCTCGAATGAACTCGAGTTGAAACAAAAACAACTTGATTTAGTTCAGAAAGATCTTGGCTTAAAAGAGAAGGAATTTGTTTCACTGAAACAATCAGTGGACCAATGTTCTCAACAGTTTGAGATGAAAGAGAGGAAATTCCAAGATTACTTAGAAAAGCTTGAATTGAAGGAAAAGTTTTGTGAATCAAAATCTGAGGAACTTGATTCCTTCCATAAGAAGGTTAACGAATGCCTCAAAGAATGTGAATTGAAAAAGGAGAATTTGAGTTCGCTCAAAAAATTGGTACAAAAACGTTCCTGTGAACTGGAAGCCAAAGAGAGTCAATTTAACAAAAATGTCAATGAGTTTGAAATGAGACGGAAAGAACTCGATTTGTCTCAAAAATCAAATGAGTTGAGAGAGAAAGAATTGACTAATATTCTCCCTGCTCAAGTAAAGGTTGAGCAACCTGAATATACTCATGCCAACAATGCTGCAAGTTGTCAATCCATCACAAAGACAGGAAAGGACTTGCAGTTCCTCTTAAATCGGCATTTGATGAGGCATGATTCGGTTTGTGGTGAAATTTTTTCTGTTCTTCAAGCGTCGCCAGATTCTGCAAAGTTGGTGTTAGATGCAATGGAGGGGTTTTATCCTGTGCAGTCGAGTGGGCAAAATAGTGAGTTTGATGTGAATATTGTTAGGAGAAGCTGCATTCTTTTGTTGGAGCAGTTAATGGAATCCTCGCCCCAGATTAACCCTCAAGTGAGAGAAGCAGCAATAAAGTTGGCGGGTGATTGGAAGGCCAAGATGACTAAGGAGAATTATTTGGAGTCTTTAGGTTTTTTACAGTTCTTAACTAGCTATAAATTGTCATCTGCTTTCGATGCGGATGAGCTTCGCAGTATTCTGGATATTGTTAGTCAGCAAAGACAGGGATCAGAATTACGCCAAGTCCTTTCAACCGCAGATAAAGCACCCGGTAAGCTCTTCTATCTACTTCCATCTAATTTATGGAGTATATGATCTACACGTGATAAAATTGTCTTATTTGATTAAGTCTAAGACACAAAATTCTTTTTTGTTTATCTCTTAAGCTTAAGTAGAAATGTGTATAACATTTCCACCAAATGTCGTTTTGGGATCTCAACTATCTTTCCTTACAGGAAGTGAGGGAGTTGTCTAAAACATATTTCTTAAGTTTCCAGCAGCATTGGTTGCATTTCTGGACCTGCCACTTTTACCTTTAGGCACGTTTACATTGCATTAAAGGAAAAATGAAAGTAAGGAGTGATTTCATTTCCCTTTTAGTAATGTATTTACTTACTAAATCAATAATAAGAGTTTTGTGGGTCCCACTCAACATAAGGAATGAGGAAGGGATGTCAATCACTGCATCCCTGTCAAAGGGTTCCAATGTCACGTTTACTTGAATGTCCAAATTCAAATGTTATAATTCAATGGTTATTATTATATTGATAACATTACCATCCCTAAGTTTAGTAACACTAGAAAGGGAATGAGATTGTTTCCCATTGCACCATTGGTAAGTAAAAACTAAAAAGATAATAAATGATCCTCATTCCTATTACTTTACTTTCTTTTCCAATCCCATTATTTTCCGATAACATTCGCTTCCTTAATTTAACATTCAACTTAAAGAGTTTTCTTTGAATGTGTTTTAGATTTTCATTGTATGCAAGTTGTCACATGGATTGATTTCAATGACATCCTTTAATAACTAATTAAAGAGTCTTCTTTGAATGTGTTTTAGATTTTCATTGTATGCAAGTTGTCACATGGATTGATTTCAATGACATCCTTTAATAACTAATTACTTTTTTTTTTAATTTCCTAGAGCATGCATATAAATGGTCTTTTTTTGTTAAAATTATTTTTGGCGTCTTCTATTCCAAAATATAGCCTAGATAGCAAGTGCCTTTCAAGGGCTACAATAGAATCTAAAGGGTCCTATGGTTATCAGGTGTCAGTGGATTTAGGAGTTGCCAAAAATTATGCAGATTGTTTAAAATAGTAGAATAAATGATACACCAACATCTATCTACTTCACCATTTTTTTCCTTTTTTTTTTTTCCCAAATACTCGGCAAGAAACTTGATTTTTTTTTTCCACAGTCACTACTAAAATCGAGCAAGCAGAAAATTCATCGGCCAATGTTGTGACAAGCTCTTCAAATCTTCAGTTGAGCACCACGCAGAATGACGTTATAGCTCTACTTGAAACATCATGTGATCCGGCGAAACTTGTCTTGGACCATATCCACGGGTATTTTTCTCAACATTGGAAGAGAGGAGATGCATCTTTTGAGGAAAATTCCATGAGAAATTACATTCTCCTGTTTGAGAAGCTATTCAGAATGTCTCCAAAAATTCTTCCCATGGTAAAAGAAGATGCAATGAAACTAGCAAGAGAATGGAAAACCAAAATGAGACCAGAAACTGAAAATCAGTGGGAGGTTTTGGGTTTTCTGCAGTTTCTGGTCACATATAGACTGGTTTTTTCATTTGGCAAAGACGAAATTTTGAAGTTTTTGGAGACAGTTTGCCAGCACAAAGAGGCTCTGGAATTATGCCGCACTCTTGGTATTGCCAGCAAGATCCCTGGTAAGTTTTCTAAAATTTTGGCTTTTCAGCCCTCAGTTTTGGTGGGAGTTTGTAAATTTATCATTCTTTATAATGTTAATGGACTTGCCAAGTATTATAGACGATGAGTTTGATAAGTTGTCGTTGTGAATGTGAAACAGCATTAGGAACAGAAACTTATTGCGATTATTTTGTGATTGATTTGAGAGTTCCTGATTATGTTGTTTCACATTGACTTTTAACATGAGTTATGATTTCCTCTTTTTTCCTTTGCTGTGAATTGCCTGTGAGACGTGTGGAATATGCCTTTGTACAACACGTAATTTTATTTTGCATGTGGCAGAATTTGTTCGAGATCTTATCCGAAAGAAGAAGCTCGTTGATGCTGTTGCACTTATTTGCACATTCAAGTTAACCAAGTTCTCACCACTTACATTATTGACCAAGTACATGGAGAACCTGAAGGAGTATACCAAAACAAATTGCAAGGGAAAGAAACCTATCGAAGAAAGGGTATTAAAGCGTTGAGTAGCTAATTTCTCTTTGAGGTGTTGGTATCTGCTTCTTAGTCTGCCACTTAATTTCCATTGTCGTTCATATATTTATCAAGGCTAATTATTGCTTGCAGGACAAGATTACAGACGACGAGATAGCAGCTCTAACGGCCGTGATTAAATGCATTTTAGATTACAACCTTGATTCCAAAATTTTGATCGATATCTCGAAACGCCTGAAGCTGTTGGAACAGATGAAGAGGGATAGGAAGCGTTCGGCACAGTTGGCTCGCCCCAAGATTGAAAAAGAACAGCAGCAGCGTACATGGAAGAAACGAAAAAACGACACTTTTGTTCCCCAGGGTCAACCACAACATGGCAACAATAAGTTCCCTCGGACATCTTCGTCAACAGTTAGACCCCACGGCCCACCCACTTTCATCCCTGTCATTCCACCACCACCACTAGATTTTCCACCGAATCCACATGCTTTTGCTAGAGACCCTCCGCAGTTTGTTTTAGGTGGAAGCGGTAACATCATTAGTCCTGGTAGGGGTGTTTTCCCGAATGCCGGATCACACTACTAAAGTATGAAACATCTCTAAGCTTAAGGTGTGGCTTTTTTCTCGAGTCAAAAATGAAATTTCAGCTGGATTCACACTAGTCAACAGTGCTGCTTACCAAGAGTAGTTGTAAATGCTAAATAGTAGTAGATAATTAACCCAGTTTATTGTCTTTCTCGGTTTTTATGACCCTGAACATCTTAACACAAGTGACTCACTGACTGGACTAGATACTATTGCTGGAACATTTTGATAATGTTTAACGTTATTTACATATGTACAGTTTAATTTCGTTTCCCTTGTATTATATCATGTTTAACGTTATTTACACATGGACCTCATATCCCTTCGTCTGCTGTTTCCTTAAAAAAGAAAGGTTTTTAGCATTGTACCCTTGAACTTTTCGTGCATACATTGAATTTTAAACTTTTAATTTTTAACAATTAACTCTTTGAACTTATCAAATTGTTGCCATTTAGCATAAATTAATAGCGGAAATATCACGTGCTTCTCATATTTTGGTACCTTATCCCTTAAAATTTTTGTGCTCTGACAAATTGCTATCTAAATTATGGAAAAGTATTTAGTAAATTATAACATATATTTTTTTAAAAAGAATAATAGATTATAGCATAATTTGGTGCTTTAATTTTCAAACATGAATAAAAAGTTAAAAATATTCCTAAACCTCCTTTCTACTTTTCTCTCTCTCCTTTCCTCTCTAGTAAACTCCACCATGGTTGGCAGGTGACTCTATATATTTACTATATTTATCATATTTATCTGAAAATTCAACAACCAACTCTGACAATTGATAAATACTGTATTTATTAATAAATATCATATTTACTCGTAAATATTATATTTATTATATTTATCTGAAAATTTAACAACATACTCCAACACCTAATAAATACCGTATTTATCGTTAAATATCTACATTTATTCAAAAATCTAACGACCAACTCTAGTGATTGATTAATATCTTATCTATAGATAAATATCATATTTATTGATAAATTAAATATATACCATATTGAGAATTGAATTCAACGAATTCAATGAAATATTTATTAGTACAATATTTACCATGTTGGCAGCGGTAAATTATATTTACTCAGAAGTTTGACTGCCTACACGGTAAAAACCGTATTTACATGTAAAAATACTTTATTATTTTAGTCCGATAAAAATATGAAGAAATCCATAGAATTACAAAAATTTCAGCAAATTAACTAATATTACAAATTGATCCCAAAAATCCCAAAATCTGTACGAAATCAAAAGCAGAAACCCCAATCCCAAAATCAACCTCAAATCAGCCCCTTTCCTAAACCCTAAGCCTAAGCCTAACCCATGCTAGCCATCCCTTCCCGCCACAGCCAACCGACCACGTCTCAGCCCACGCCTCAACCCATGTTCCCTAAATCTGGCCGGAGAACATGGCGTGATCACTGAATCTCCGTCGCGACGTCATGAATCTCTGCCGGATCTGGTTCGACGTGCTGACGAGATCAGAGATCGGGTCGGAGGTTAGCGATCTGTTCGGAGGTCGTTACTGCCAGAGGAGATCTCGGAGGCGGTTGTTCGCGCTGGTTCGGAGATCTCGTCGGGGGTTCGCGATTTGGTCGGAGGTCGCAACTGCCGGAGGAGATCTCATCTTCGACGTCTGGTGATCTAGTCGGAGCTGGTGAGAGAGAGAGAGGAGAATCAAAGAGAGAGAACTCAGAATAAAACGTAAAGGAAGAAGAAAGAAAAAAGAAAAAAATAAAGGAAAAGGTGGAGCGGTAAATTTGGAAAAACAAATAATTTGAACCCTACATGATCTTAATTATGCTATTATTTTAACATGTTTAAAAAATATGTTATTAACTTCAAATATGGTATCAAAATATGCTGTAGGCTGCATTTTCCCTTATTATAATTAACAGTGGACCTATTTATTTTACTATTTTAAACGACATTATCAATTGGGATCATATTGTAATAGTTTAATAAAGCTAAGGGGTTAATTGCCAAAGAAAAAGAAACAATTTGTCATGCTTAAAAAAAAAAAAAAAAAAAACAATTTGTCAAGTCCAAAAAAAAGGGGACAAAGATAAAATGCCAATGGATGAATTAGAGGAATAATACTTCTACAGAGTTGCAAATCAATTTTACCGTTTTTCCAGAAAATCTAACTTAATTTTCATATTAGTGAATAACTAGACTTTAACAATGTGTTCGGTAGTGTGAACAAAAAGAAAGAAAATACAGGAATGATTTAAAAAATATATATAGAATTTTAAGATTTTTACTAAAGAGAAAATGAGAAAGGAAGAAAAATAAAGAACCCGTTTAGTTTGTTGATTCGAGTTGAGATGTGATTTTATGTGAGAGTTTTTTACTGTAATAAAAAAGTTAAATATAATTATTTTTGATAGTTTTTTAGTGTAATAAAACTCAAATTCTAAATGTAAATTGATAAAATGAACGGAGTCTTATGTCTCGCTCATTTTACTGATTTGAGTTTTTAATTCGAATTGAGATGTTATATTTTTTGAGAGTTTTTCACTGTAGTAAAAAAAGTTAAATGTGACATTTTCTGAAAACTTTTTATTGTAAAAATCTAAAATTGAAAACTCGAATCGATGAAATGAAGCAGATCTTAATACTTTCTTTAGCCAAACAAAAAAAAAAATACTTTTCTTCTTATAGAAAAAAGAAAAAATAAAAAAAGCGCCAAATACTAGTATACGAATATTCTTCTGCTTTGTGTATCCATGTCATCTGAATTCTAATTCACCCTTCAAAAGTTCGTAGCTTCGTAGGTTCTTCCTAGTTAAGTCATTGTTCCTTTTTCCCATAAAGTTAGTAAGCATGGGTACCCACTATCTTACTCCATTGTTCGTCCTTTAGCTTCTGCAAAACCAAGTGCAAAATGACTCACAATGCGCTTTACTTACATAACAAAGCCCGATCATCATATTCTTCTTCTCCTCTTATAGAAAAAAGAAAAAAAAAAAAGCGCCAAATACTAGTATACGAATATTCTTCTGCTTTTTGTATCCATTTCATCTGAATTCTGATTCACCATTCAAAAGTTCGTAGGTTTCTTCCTAGTTAAGTACTTCATTGTTCCTTTTTCCCATAAAGTTAGTAAGCATGGGTACCTACCCACAATCTTACTCCATTGTTCGTCCTTTACCTTCTGCAAAACCAAGTGCAAAACGACTCACAATGCGCTTTACTTACATAACAAAGCCCGATCATCATATTCTTCTTGTCCTCTCTAGTGTACAATATTCAACCAAACGAACAATCATAATTCCTTCTTGAAAATCTTGGCTTAAAAACATTTCCGTACAACCGCAAGTTTCAGAGCAGAGTCTTGGCGAAATGGTGGATCACTTGGTCTCTCTCCAGAAATTCATAGGAACCCGCTTGAACGAGCTTGAGATTAAGGAGAGCTACGTGAAAAAACTCCTTAAAGAACTCGAATCCAAGGAGAAAGAGATCGATTTGGTCCGAAACTTTGATTTCGGTTTTGGGTCTATGGCAGGCATGGACGGGAAAGAATTGTTGGGTTTCTTGAGTGGGTACGTAGGTCAGCAAGAAAAGCTGCATGATGGCATTTTCCAAGCGCTTAAATCGTGTGAAGAACCGGAAAAATTGGTTCTTGATGCGGTTAAAGAGTTTTATTCCGAGAACGGGGAAATGGATATTGGAGGAGGGACTGTTTGGAAGAGAAGCTGTGTGGTTTTGCTGGAGCAGTTGACGAGGCTGAGGCCCAAAATTGTGCCTCCGGATGGGAAGGCGGAGGCGGCGAGATTGGCCCGAGAGGGGAGGGCAAAGATGAAAATGGAGGAGGGACAAAAGGGTGTTGTGGAGGCCTTGGGGTTTTTTCTGCTTTTGGGTGCCTATGCATTAGTTGGTGAGATTGATATTGGTGAACTGTTGAGTGTTTTTGAGAGTATGGGGCAGCAGAGGGAACAAGCCGAAGCCAGTGAGTTGGAAATAGAGCTTGGTTTAGCTGGCACAGATCCGAGTATGTTTTGGAAGTTTGTATTGAATTGTATTTGTATATCCATAATAAGGTGTGTGCTTCAATATCTTTGTCACGGAAAATATGTCTTTACACCATTTGGAATGCAAATATTAATATCCAAATTATATTTAGAACCAAAAAGTATAAAAATGACAGTTTTTTTGCATCTATAAGAATTACGTAGTTGGTATGATATTCTATTTTTATACTAGAATGAATAATACAATTGAAATGTTATATCGATTTTATTCATGAATTTTAAGTTTTGGAACTTGGAAAAAGTAATTTTTAAATAATTTAGAAATGATAATGTTGTAATTATTAAGTGAAGAGCCAACCCATCGGCCAATAAGCAACCAAACTATAATTGGTGCTAAATTTGACACCAAGTTGAACACATGCCCAATACACATTAAGAATAACATTGATTAGAGAATGGTTTCTTACCAAATACCAAATTTTGGCATTGGCATAGAAATGTAGAATTGAATTGGAGATGCTCTTATTGTACCTTGAAAGAGCGGTGAAGTTGTAACTGGATCGATCCACTATTATGTGCATCTTGATTGCTACTTGTTTGAAACTTATTTTGGTATATAGGGCTTTGTTTATCTTAAAAGGTTACTTGCTTATGGTTTCTCCTTGTTGTGAATTGTTTGATCTTATACCTACTTAGTGAGCACAACCCTTGATTCTCAAGAAAAGATTGACCGGTCAATGAAGGAAGAATTACAGTTGGTCAACCAGATAGCTTCTTCATTTGCAAGCCGCTTGGAAGGGCTCAAGTATTTTTGTGTTGGTACGGATGGAAGGCATTTGAATTTGTTTCTCTATCAGCAGGTGGAGGAGTATGGTTCATTGTACAGTGAGGTTTATGATGCTCTAAGTCATGCTCCAGATCCAGCAAAGCTTGTCTTGGATGCAATACCCGATTTTTTACGTTCACAACCCCAGTTTGATAAGAGTCTAACAATGGCTAAAGTCAGAAAGAGTTGCATTCTTTTGTTAGAGCAATTAATGACTATATCCCCCCAGCTAAGCCCCCTTGTGAGGGGGGAAGCTTTGAAGATGGCAGATGTGTGGAGAGCTAACTTAGGACAGATTTATCAACGTCCAGTGACTGTGTATGGATTCCTGCTTTTTCTAGCGGCCTATGGATTAAAATCTAACTATGAGGCAGATGAGCTTCTTCGTCTTTTGGGAATCTCCAGTCAGTATAAAGCCTCTCCTGTTTTATGTCAGGTCCTTGGTTTGACAGATAAAGTAGAAGGTAAGCAGATCCCAAATATGTTGTTAATTTTCTTCCACTTTTAAATAAGAAACATATATCTATGTGCTCCAAATTGTTTTATTATCTATCATAGTTAAGCTTTATATTTTCATGCCATCCCTTATGTTTTGGATGGTTCGATGGATATCAGATTAGAATGACTAGAATTCGGCTTGTGGCAATCGTACTTGCAATTGGCTTTTGGTCCTTTTTTTTTTCTCTTTCTAGTAGCAGTTTGATTAAATCCACGGTTCTTGATTTATGTCTGACAGTTGTAATCCAAACCCTCATACAAAAGACTCTGCTGCTTGAAGCCGTTGACAATATTTATGCGTATGAACTGATGGATAAATTCCAGCCAGTACGTCTTCTAAAGGGCTATTTGAAGTTTTTTAAGAAAATAATATACAAGAAAGGAAACAAAACAAAATTACAACAGGTATTTGTTTCGTATGTTCTTTCTCATACTGCAAGTCAATATTGGTTAAGATTCAACTCTGAGTTTCGAACTTTGCTTACAGGATGGGGCCATAGACAGAGAAATAGCTGTTACGAGAACTGTTATCAAATACATTGCTAAATACAAACTTGAATCAGAATATCCACCTGATGACCTTGAGAAACAAATTGTGGATCTGGAAAATAAGAAGGAGCCCAAAATTGTATTCACACAGACAGAAAAGCTGAAATCGAAAGGGAAAAGTAATGCTCTAATCCATTCTCCAGTATGTAGTGAAAACAGTAGAAATTTTAATGAAATTTAGACAGTGAGTAAAAAATTAGCCTTCTTATGATAGATTAATGTGAATATTCAATTATAATAGACTTTGTTATATGGTTGCTACTTAATCCTTTATATATGATTGCTTTAAAAATTAGTTAAGTTTGAATGAGTTTGGTTTAAATTTAAAGTTCCCTAGCTGATGGTATCTCCATGCGCTGCTTGATGTTATGACTGCTTAGCGAGTTCTATCCCTCATTCCGGAGTAAAGGCTGAACCATCTGCGAGTCAAAAGGATTATCTAGGGTTGGACAATCAAACATTTTCTTTCTCCACTGGTCCGCGGCTTCAACTGGGGTCTTTCTGTATCAGTGTGGATGGAGGACGTTCAAGCTTCCTTTCCCATGAGCATGTGGAGGACCACGATTCACTGGTCTCTTCATCCGCTAGCCCTTGGCCTGAACTCAAGTCCTTTTGCATCAATATGGACGGAAAGAGTTTGAGATTGTTTCTATATAACCACGAGGCGGAGCATGATTTCATGTGCGGTGAGGTTTGTGATGCTTTACAATTTGCGTCCGACCCAGCAAAGCTTGTTTTGGATGCAATGTGGGGAATTCTCTGTGTGCAGCCTGAGTTTGATAAGAGTTTGTCATTAAACACGGTAAGAAAGAGCTGCGTTCTCTTGCTGGAGCAGTTAATAATTATATCACCCAAGATCAATCCTCATGTGAAAGTGGAAGCTCTGAAGATGGCAAATGAATGGAGAGCTAATTTGGGACAGCAATATCAGACTGGTTTGAATGTGTATGGATTTCTGCATTTTATCGTGGCCTATGGATTCACGTCTTATTATGGGGCAGATGAGCTTCTCGGTCTTTTGGCAACCGCGAATCAGCACAGAGCGTCTCCTGGTTTATGTCATATCCTTGGTTTGGCAGACAAAGTCGAAGGTGAGTAGATCCCAAAGATTGTTTGTTATAATCCCACCCTTTCATATTGAGAAATGAATTCCGTACTGGATTTCTAATCTGTTTGAACTTCATATGTTATCTATATCAAACTTCAGCGTAATCTTTCCTTGCAATCTCTCACCTGGTTAGAGTTATTACTGAATTAGGATAACTGTAATTTGGCTTAGGTGATAAAACTTTAGATATTAGGCTATTTGACGTTGTTTGTGATAGTTTGATGAAATCGAAAACCGTGATAAAACTTTAGATATTAGGCTCTTCGACATTGTTTGTGGTAGTTTAATTAAATCTGTGGTTTTTGATTTGTCTGACAGTTCTTATCGAGAATTTCATCCAAAGGTCTCTGCTACTTGAGGCCATTGAACATATATATGCATTTGAACTGAAAGATAGGTTCCAACCAGTACATCTGCTGAAGGACTATCTGAAGCAATCTAAGAAAAAAATATACAAGAAAGGAACCAAATCGATTTCGAAAGAGGTATCACTTTTTTTCTTCAAGCTACACTTTGGCATTTTCCATAGCATGAGGTTGAATTCTAACTCTGCTGCTTCGCTGTGATTTGCTTATGTAATCAGGCCATAGACAAAGAAATAGAAGCTGTGAGAAATGTAATCGGATATATCGCTAAATTCAAGCTTGAATCAGAATACCGACCTCAAAATCTCAAGAACTATATCGTTGAGCTGCAAAAGAAGAAAGGCACATGTAAATGAATGATACCGTACAGCCAGAGAAGCAGAAAGCAAATGATAAACTTATCAGTATTTCAGTTGAAAGCCGTGTAAAAACAATACACAATATCAAATAAAAATCTGTATTACGGGTTTTTTTGGGCAGGACGGATCTGGAGTGCCAAGCTCTACTTTTTTTACTCGGCAGATGAGCTCACTAAGATGGGCAGTTATAATTTGATGATCCTAAAAATGGGTGCATTGGGCATTCTGTATCTGCTAAACATAAAACGAGTAATGATGGCTTGTTCATTTGTATTTTTTGAGTTAGAGTGACTTGAGTTCAGATCTTGATTTGAGTTAAGGTATATTTAAGTATAGTTTGAGTTAAGACTCTAATTTGAGTTTGTGTTTGGATGTGCACATTTTGAGTTATGGTTTGAATTGAGAATCTATTTGAGTTTGTATTAGGATGGATCAAAATTTAAATTTGTATTTAGGTAGTAGTTTAATAAAAACTCAATAGTGATGAAAAATTTTAATATGGTATATTTGTGAGGTTTTATTCGTCTCTTTGTAACCTAACCATTACTGGCATGCACTGATCACAAGGAAGATGTCAAATGCTTCCCGGCAAGGCAAGCGCTGAAATTGATTACTAAACATTTCCCTTTTTATTCTTCTTTTTGCCCTTTTGAGCCATTCTTATCCCTTCATTCATTTTACCTACAAACTGCCACCAACTCCAAGTACCCCAATTTATATATAAGTCCCAACATCTCTTTAAGTGTATTGCCCATCGCAGCTTTTCTGTCGTTGCATAGCTTGTTTTTTACTTCTTTATGGAATTGGACAGCATTGCAATCCAAGTAGATAAATCCAACTAAATAGCTATTCTTTCTGTATTCAAATTGTCTTCTTGGTCTCTTTCCAAATAGCTTCTGTTTTTTTTATTTATTATTATTTAAGGGCAAACAACTGGTACACACATCAATCCCAGTCCTCATTTGTTGTAGTTTCTTTGGCAAATTCCAAGGTGTTGGGATGAAGAAAAGTTCAACCCTGATCTGTGCACCACTAATGGCTCAATCCATTGAGCAAATGGTGAGCCAAATGCACCAGGCAAAGGCACAAGGTGCTGATATGGTGGAGATCAGGTTGGACTGCATTGACAACTTCCAGCCCCGCAATGACCTCGAAACCATCTTGAGAAACAAGCCATTGCCGGTTCTTACCGTGTACCGGTATGGCTTCTAACTAGTTAGACCTTTTTATCTTGTGTCAATTTGGCAAGGCTAACAAATGAGAGACTTTTCTCTTTCTGTTTTGTAAGAAGCTTGTTCATGATTTCAGGCGAAAACAGGAAGGTGGTCTGTACGAAGGCGATGAGCGTGCTCGAGTCGAAGCACTTCATTTGGCTCAAGAGTTGGGAGCTGATTATGTCGAATATGATCTCGAGGTATAATGCTTTAATGTTCTTGAGTTTGTTGAAATATTCAGTTTTTTTAATATAATAGTCTCTTTTTCAGTCAAGAACTGTTGAAAGGCAGAAAACTTATGTGTTTTAGGTGGCTTCCAAGCTTGTGGAGGAAAACAAAAAGGATCGTAGTAGAGACAGCAAAATTATTGTGTCTTGCTATGTGAATGGAGTGACTCCTTCAGAAGAAGATCTCAGCCATATTGTTGCAAGCATTCAAGCTACCGGTGCCGATATTGCCAAACTCGTCGGAACAAGACCCACAATGCGCTTTACTTACATAACAAAGCCCGATCGTCATATTCTTCTTCTCCTCTCCAGTGTACAATATTCAACTAAACGAACAATCATAATTTCTTCTTGAAAATCTTGGCTTAAATGTCCGTACAACCGCAAGTTTCAGAGCAGAGTCTTGGCGAAATGGAGGATCACTTGGTCTCCCTCCAGAAATCCATAGAAACCCGCTTGAAGGAGCTAGAGATTGAGAAGACCCGCGTGAAAAAACTCCTCAAAGAACTCGAATCCAAGGAGAAAGAGATCGATTTGGTCCGAAACTTTGATTTCGGTTTTGGGTCTATGGCAGGCATGGACGGGAAAGAATTGTTGGGTTTCTTGAATGGGTACGTGGGTCAGCAAGAAAAGCTGCATGATGGCATTTTCCAAGCGCTTAAATCGTGTGAAGAACCAGAAAAATTGGTTCTTGATGCGGTTAAGAAGTTTCATTCCGTAAATGGGGAAATGGATATTGGAGAAGGGACTGTTTGGAAGAGAAGCTGTGTTGTTTTGCTGGAGCAGTTGACGAGGCTGAGGCCCAAAATTGTGCCTCCGGATGTGAAGGCGGAGGCGGCGAGATTGGCCCGAGAGTGGAGGGCAAAGATGAAAATGGAGGAGGGACAAAAGGGCGTTTTGGAGGTTGATCAGTGCGTAATTTTTGCACTCATTTGTTACTCCTTTAGCTAGTTTTGGCATGTTTTTTCTCAAGTTTTTATGTGGATTTTATGATTTTCCCTTAAGTGTGCAGTAATGGATGAAATCGCTGAATTTTGAGGCATTTTGGATCAAAAAGACAGAGAATGTGGCGATACGTCGCCTTCAGATGGCGATGTGGCTTGAAAAGGAGCAAAAATCGACGAAGAGACAGCAAGAGTTGCGACATGCCACTTCCTTCTAGGCTATATATCGCCGACTCTAGGCGATATGTCGCCTGATTTGCCGACTGCCCTAGTCTGGTGCACAGAAAATAGAGAGGGCTGCGATATGTCACCTATTTCTAGGCGATATGTTGCCTCCCGATTTCATTAAAAACACGCATTTTTGCCCTAGGTTAAAAAAGGAGATTTTTATGGAAAGTGATTGGCTTCTGGGGAGGCGTGCAGAATGTGGGATATAAAAGGCGAGACTAAAAACTGCAAAAAGGAGGAGAAAAAGGGTTTGCAAAAGGAGAAAAACTTAATCGGAGAGGATTTGAGATTGGAGCAGTTCTTCAAGATTTCCAAGCGTTCTTTCTTCTCTTTCTTCTTGTATTTCTCTAGATTTTGAATATTATTTTGAGACTGAGAGCCACATGATGTGTGACTAATTTTCTTATTTGTTAGGGTTTAGATGAATCTCTATTTGTGATTATTGTTTCGACGTTTTAATGTGCATTTAATTAAGCTCTTCGTTTCTTTCGTGTTCTATTTTGAATTATTGCTGCTAAATCTATGATTTACATATTGTCATGTGTTGCAAATAATTTGACTATGCTTGCAAGTGCACAAGTGATGAGTGTGTAATTTATGCACTCATTCGTTACTCCTTTAGCTAGTTTCAGTGTGTTTTTCCTCAAGGTTTTATGTGGATTTGATGATTTTCCCTTAAGTGTGCAGTAATGGATGAAATCGCTGAGTTTTGAGGCATCTTGGATAAAAAAGACAGAGAATGAGGCGATACGTCGCCTTCAAATGGCGATGCGGCTTAAAAAGGAGCAAAAATCGACGAAGAGACAGCGAGAGCTGCGACATGTTGCTTCCTTACAGGCGATATGTCGCCACATACAGGCGATATGTTGCCACTTCTAGGCAATATGTCGCCTGATCTGCTGCCTACCACAGATAACAGCGAGAGATGTGATATGTCGCCTGTTTCGAGGCGATATGTCGCCTCCCGATTTTATTAAAAACACGCGTTTTTGCCCTAGAGAAAAGGAGAGATTTTTATGAAAAGTGATTGGCTTCTTGGGAGGCATGGAGAACGTGGGATATAAAAGGGGAGACTAAAAACTACAGAAGGGAGGAGAAAAAGGGTTTTCAAAAAAAGAAAAACTGAATCGGAGAGGATTGGAGATTGGAGCAGTTCTTCAAGAATTCCAAGCGTTCTTTCTTCTCTTTCTTCTTGTATTTCTCTAGATTTTGAATATTGTTTTGAGACTGTGAGCCACATGATGTGTGGCTAATTTTCTTATTTGTTAGGGTTTAGATGAATCTTTATTTGTGATTATTGTTTCGACGTTTTAATGTGTATTTAATTAAACTCTTCGTTTCTTTCGTGTTCTATTTTGAATTATTGCTGCTAAATCTATGATTTACATATTGCCATGCTTTATGAGATTTTAAATTGGGCAGATTTTTATTGTGAGGATTAATACTCGAGAGGGGAACGTTCAAGCAATCAAGAAACGGATAGAACAACTTAAGTTGGTGTGAGATCAAGAGATAAACATTGCCTAGTAACCGAAACAATTTTAGGTTGTGAAATTAAGAAGTGGAATTCCAGGAATTGTTTCTAGAGTGAAACTTAATGAAGGTAGGGATGAATAGTTGTATAGAGATATAGGCTTGATATCACCTACACATTCTTTATGCGGCACTCGAGAGAGGGTATAAGGATATACATCACTCTAGGTTCTTGAGAACGTTGAGTTAGGTTAGGCACATTACTACGGAGAAACATAATCGCAATAGAGTGAGCATTTTTATCATATTGATTTTTCGTTCTAATTTCAGCACGTATTATTAATTACTGTCATCTTTCCTTTTGATTTAGTTTTCCTTTATTTTAGTTTTTCTTTGAGTTTATCACATCCAAATTTGATCACTTAGATAAAGTTAAGATATGATATTCACAATAGTTAGTTTATATTCTTAACATCAATCATCGTGGGACGATATCGGTCTTCGGACCACTTTATTACTTCTACGACTTGTGCACTTGCAAGCGTAGTCAAATTATATTGCAACAAGTTTTTGGCATCCTTATAAATAATGGTTTGAAAGAAGTCCTTTAAGCATGGGGCTACCACATCCACCCGGTTTCAACTTGGTCACCATTCCGGAAATTTCATGGCGTTACTAATGTTGAACTTTACCTCTTCGCCATTCACCCAGAGTGTCAAGTTACCATCATGGACATCAATCAAAGCCTTCCCGGTCGCAAGAAAAGGTCGGCCCAGAATAATAGGAATTTTCTGGTCTTCCTCCATGTGTAACACCACAAGTCAGCTGGAAAAATGAATTTATCAATTTTAACCAAGACATCCTCGATAATACCTTTAGGGTAGGTGAGAGAGCGGTCCGCCAATTGTAATGAGATGGTGGTAGGTGTGATCTCTCCAAGGTCCAGCTTCCGGAAGATAGAGAGAGGCATGAGATTGATGCTAGCCTCGAGATCACACAAGGCCTTCTCAATATGAAGTTCTCTAATGATGCATGGGATGGTAAAACTACCCGGATCTTTCAACTTCTTCGGTAGTTGTCTCTTTATGATAGTGCTACACTCTTCCGTAAGCTTCACCGTTTCATAGTCCTCGAGTTTGCGCTTCTTGGACATAACTTCCTTCATGAATTTGGCATAGTTTGGCATTTGCTCTAGAGCGTCCACGAAGGGGATGTTGATGTGGATCCTCTTGAAGATATTGAGAAATTTCTCAAATTGCTCGTCAAGCGCCTTCTTCTGAAACCGTTGAGGGAATGACAATGGGGGAGTGATACGAGGTGGGTTATCCGGAAAAGTGATCGAACCCGGTCTAACCACAGGTGCTTCCTTCTTCGCCTTCAGATTTTCCTCCTTTGACTTGTCCTTACCATCATTGTTGCTCTTGATAGGCTCCTCATCAACCATGGCGTTTTGAACACTCGGGCTTTTAAGCTCTTTACCACTCCTCAATGTGATGACCTTGCACTCCCTTGGGTTCTTCTCTGTGTCGCTTGGGAAGGACCTTGATGATTGCCCTTTTATAGCATTAGCCAATTGGCCAACTTGTGTTTCTAGTGCCTTTATAGTGCCTCCCAAATTGGTGTAGTGAGTTTCAATGTTGTTGAGACGAGCGTCATGTTGATCAAGACGAGCCTTAGAGTCCACAATATACGTCTTCAAAAGCTCTTCAAG
>NW_010361272.1:120353-131360 GCF_000414095.1 Morus notabilis | reverse complement strand
TTGGGCCTAAAATTGTAGCTACGGTTGATGAAGTGACATTGCTCATCATATGAATCACTTGAGCTCGAAGCTTGTGCCATCTTTACAGCTTCTTGATTACTATTGGCATTGGCTGCGGTAAGTCCCTGGATTTGATTAGTCAAGAGCGCCATTTGAGCCATGAGAGACGTCGTTTGATCCACATCATAAATTCCTGTTGCTCTCTTCACAGTGGACAGTTCATTTTGCCATTGACAACTATTCATTGCCATGTCCTCAAAGAGATTGAGTGCATCCCCGGGTGTCTTTGACAAGATGGTTCCACCAGCCGCTGCATCAATATGAGCCTTAGTTTGCCCAGTAAGCCCATTGTAGAAAAGTTGAACTTGGAACCAATCTTCAATACCGTGTTGAGGACACTTGCGGAGCATCTCTTTAAACCGTTCCCACGCCTCATATAATTTTTCGTACTCAAACTACCGAAATTGAGTAATCTCGGCCCTCAGTTGAGACGTCTTGGAGGGCAGAAAGAATTTGATGAGGAACTTTTGGGCTATGGCCTCCCATGCGGCTACACTCCCTGATGGTAAAGATTGAAGCCATGATCGAGCCCGGTCTCGCAAGGAGAATGGGAAGAGTTTCAAACGGATGATCTCGGCACTCACTCCATTAATCTTTACTGTGTCACAAATCTCCAGAAAAGTGGCCAAGTGGATATTGGGATCCTCGTGCGGCAAGCCTCTATATTGGTTCTGTTGGACCATGTTGACGAGGGCCGGCTTGAGCTTGAAGTTGTTAGCATTGACTTGTTGACATTGGATGCCCGAATAATTCTCGTTCACTACGGGCTTGAAATAATCTCGCAACGTCCGTTGCTAGTCTGCTTGGTTTTGTTCCTTGGCCATGTTCTTAGCCCTAGCTCACCGTTCTCTCCTTAATGCTCGAACAGTTCGTTCAATATCTGAAGCCAAAGGTAAGAGTTCCGAGCCACGTGCTTTTTGCATGCACCTACGAACACAACAAAAGAAAAATAGATAAATAAATACAAATAAAAAAAACTTAGATTAAAATAAGATATCTCTTCACTATAGTAGTCTAATTCTTTGCCATTCAATTCCCCGGCAACGGCGCCAAAAACTTGTTGCAAATAATTTGACTATGCTTGCAAGTGCACAAGTCGTACAAGTAATAAAGTGGTCCGAAGATCGATATCGTCCCACGAGGATTGCGTTAAGAATGTAAACTAACTATTGTGAATATCATATCTTAGCTTTATCTAAGCGATCAAATTTGGATGTGATAAACTCAAAGAAAAACTAAAATAAAGGAAAACTAAATCAAAAGAAAAGATGACAGTAATGAATAACACGTGCTAAAATAAAAACGAAAAATCAATATAATGAAAATGTTAGGGTCTTGACTTCATTTTATTGCGATTATGTTTCTCCGTAGTAATGCGCCTAATCTAATTCAACGTTCTCAAGAACCTAGAGTGACGTGTATCCTTATACCCTCTCTCGAGTGCCGCATAAAGAATGTGTAGGTGATATCAAGCCTATATATCTATACAACTATTCATCCCTACCTTCATTAAGTTCCACTCTAGAAACAATTCCTGGAATTCCACTTCTCAATTTCACAACCTAAAATTGTTTCGGTTACCTAGGCAATGTTTATCTCTCGATCTCACACCAACCTAAGTTGTTCTACCCGTTTCTTGATTGCCTGAATGTTCCCCTCTCGAGTATTAATCCTCACAATCTAAATCTGCCCAATTCAAAATCTCATAAAGCATAGCAATATATAGATCATAGATTTGGCAGCAGTAATTCAAAATGGAACACGAAAGAAACGAGCTTTAATTAAATGCACATTAAAACGTCGAAACAATAATCACAAATAGAGATTCATCTAAACCCTAACAAATAAGAAAATTAGCCACACATCATGTGGCTCTCAGTGTCAAAATAATATTCAAAATCTAGAGAAATACAAGAAGAAAGAGAAGAAAGAATGCTTGCAATTCTTGAAGAACTGCTCCAATCTCCAATCCTCTCCGATTCAGTTTTTCTCTTTTTGAAAACCCTTTTTCTCCCCCCTATTGCAGTTTTTAGTCTCTCCTTTTATATCCCACATTCTGTACGCCTCCCCAGAAGCCCATCACTTTCCATAAAAATCTCATTTTTTAACCTAGGGCAAAAACGCGTGTTTTTAATGAAATCGGGAGGAAACATATCGCCTACAAATAGGCGACATATCGCAGCTTTCTCTGTTTTCTGCACACCATACTAGGGCAGGCGGCATATCTCCTGTACGTGGTGACAGATCGCCTGGAGTCTGCGACATATCTCCTGGAAGGAAGCGACATGTCTCAGCTCTCGCTGTCTCTTCGTCGATTTTTGCTCCTTTTCAAGCCGCATAGCCATCTGACGGCGACGTATCGCCTCATTCTCTGTCTTTTTGATCCAAAATGCCTCAAAACTCAGCGATTTCATCTATTACTGCACACTTAAGGGAAAATCATCAAATCCACATAAAAACTTGAGGAAAAACATGCCGAAACTAGCTAAAGGAGTAACGAATGAGTGCATAAATTACGCACTCATCACCATGCTTTATGAGATTTTGAATTGGGCAGATTTTTATTATGAGGATTAATACTCGAGAAGGGAACATTCAAGCAATCAAGAAACGGATAGAACAACTTACGTTGGTGTGAGATCGAGAGATAAACATTACCTAGGTAACCGAAACAATTTTAGGTTGTGAAATTGAGAAGTGGAATTCCAGGAATTGTTTCTAGAGTGGAACTTAATGAAGGTAGGGATGAATAGTTGTATAGAGATATAGGCTTGATATCACATACACATTCTTTATGCGGCACTCGAGAGAGGGTATAAGGATATACATCACTCTAGGTTCTTGAGAATGTTGAGTTAGGTTAGGCACATTACTACGGAGAAACATAATCGCAATAGAGTGAAGTCAAGACCCTAGCATTTTTTATCATATTGATTTTCCGTTCTAATTTCAGCACGTATTATTAATTACTGTCATCTTTTCTTTTGATTTAGTTTTCCCTTATTTTAGTTTTTCTTTGAGTTTATCACATCCAAATTTGATCGCTTAGATAAAGTTAAGATATGATATTCACAATAGTTAGTTTATATTCTTAACGTCAATCCTCGTGGGACGATATCGATCTTCGGACCACTTTATTACTTGTGCCGGGGATTGAGCGGCTAAGAATTAGACTACTATAGTGAAGAAATATCTTGTTTTAGTCTAAGTTTTTTTTTATTTGTATTTATTTATCTATTTTTCTTTTGTTGTGTTCGTAGGTGCATGCAAAAAGCACGTGGCTCGGAACTCTTGCCTTTGGATTCAGATATTGAACGAACTGTTCGAGCATTAAGGAGAGAACGGTGAGCTAGGGCTAAGAACATGGCCAAGGAACAAAACTAAGCAGACTAGCAACGGACGTTGCGAGATTATTTCAAGCCCGTAGTGAATGAGAATTATTCGGGCATCCAACGTCAACAAGTCAATGCTAACAACTTCGAGCTCAAGCCGGCCCTCGTCAACATGGTCCAACAGAACCAATATGGAGGCTTGCCGCACGAGGATCCCAATATCCACTTGGCCACTTTTCTGGAGATTTGTGACACAGTAAAGATTAATAGAGTGAGCGTCGAGATCATCCGTTTGAAACTCTTCCTATTCTCCTTGCGAGACCGGGCTCGATCATGACTTCAATCTTTACCATCAGGGAGTGTAGCCGCATGGGAGGACATAGTCCAAAAGTTCCTCATCAAATTCTTTCCGCCCTCCAAGACGTCTCAACCGAGGGCCGAGATTACTCAATTTCGGCAGTTTGAGTACGAACAATTATATGAGGCGTGGGAACGGTTTAAAGAGATGCTCCGCAAGTGTCCTCAACACGGTATTGAGGATTGGTTCCAAGTTCAACTTTTCTACAATGGGCTTACTGGGCAAACTAAGGCTCATATTGATGCAGCGGCTGGTGGAACCATCTTGTCAAAGACACCCGGGGATGCACTCAATCTCTTTGAGGACATGGCAATGAATAGTTGTCAATGGCAAAACGAGTTCTCCACTGTGAAGAGAGCAACAGGAATTTATGATGTGGATCAAACGACGTTTCTCATGGCTCAAATGGTGCTCTTGACTAATCAAATCTAAGGACTTACCGCAGCCAATGCCAATGGTAATCAAGAAGCTGTAAAGATGGCACAAGCTTCGAGCTCAAGTGATTCATATGATGAGCAATGTCACTTCATCAACCGTACCTACAATTTTAGGCCCAACAACAACTTACCGACATACTATCACCTCGGGCTCAGAAACCATGAGAATTTCTCTTATGCCAACAACCGGAATGTTTTACAACCAACTCTGGAGTCGAGTAAACCGGCAATGGAAAAGCCTTCCTCATCGCTTGAAGAGCTTTTGAAGACGTATATTGTGGACTCTAAGGCTCGTCTTGATCAACATGGCGCTCGTCTTAACAACATTGAAACTCACTGCACCAATTTGAGAGGCACTATGAAGGCACTAGAAACACAAGTTGGCCAATTGGCTAATGCTATAAAAGGGCAATCATCATGGTCCTTCCCAAGCGACACAGAGAAGAACCCAAGAGAGTGCAAGGTCATCACATTGAGGAGTGGTAAAGAGCTTGAAAGCCCGAGTGTTCAAAACGTCATGGTTGATGAGGAGCCTATCAAGAGCAACGATGATGGTAAGGACAAGTCAAAGGAGGAAAATCTAGAGGCAAAGAAGGAAGCACCGGTGGTTAGACCGGGTTCGATCACTTTTCCGGATAACCCACCTCGTATCACTCCCCCATTGCCATTCCCTCAACGGTTCCAGAAGAAGGCGCTTGACGAGCAATTTGAGAAATTTCTCAATATCTTCAAGAGGATCCACATCAACATCCCCTTCGTGGACGCTCTAGAGCAAATGCCAAACTATGCCAAATTCATGAAGGAAGTTATGTCCAAGAAGCGCAAACTCGAGGACTATGAAACGGTGAAGCTTACGGAAGAGTGTAGCGCTATCATAAAGAGACAACTACCGGAGAAGTTGAAGGATCCGGGTAGTTTTACCATCCCATGCATAATTGGAGAACTTCATATTGAGAAGGCCTTGTGTGATCTTGGGGCTAGCATCAATCTCATGCCTCTCTCTATCTTCCGGAAGCTGGACCTTGGAGAGATCACACCTACCACCATCTCATTACAATTGGCAGACCGCTCTCTCACCTACCCTAAAGGTATTATCGAGGATGTCTTGGTTAAAATTGATAAATTCATTTTTCCAGCTGACTTTGTGGTGTTAGACATGGAGGAAGACCAGGAAATTCCTATTATTCTGGGCCGACCTTTTCTTGCGACCGGGAAGGCTTTGATTGATGTCCATGATGGTAACTTGACACTCCGGGTGAACGGCGAAGAGGTAAAGTTCAACATTAGTAACGCCATGAAATTTCTGGAAGAGCGACCAAGTTGTAACCGGGTGGATGTGGTAGCCCCGTGTTTAAAGGACTTCTTTCAAACCATTATTTATAAGGGCCCTTTTGAGAGATGTCTTTCAACACCGCTCTCTAAAGGGGATCTTGGGGTGGAGTTCGGTGCGTGTGAAGTGGACTTGATTGATATTGTCTATGCTCTAGAGGCACTACCGGAGGAGAAGGCTAATCCGAAGGAAGGGGATGTACTTATGGTGCCCACACTTTATAAAGGCTCAGAATTGAAAACCACCACTAGTGATGGGCTAGTTTTGAAGCAATTACCCGACCATCTTCGCTACGTATTCTTGGGAGATGATTCTACTAAGCCGGTCATAATATCGGCATCTTTGAGCGAGGAGGACGAGTGGAAGTTGATCAACGTGCTAAAAAGGTACTCATCCACTTTTGCTTGGTCAATTTCTGACATTAAGGGTATTAGTTCGGCCATTTGTATTCACAAGATTCTCATGGAGGACTCCTACAAGCCTTCTATTGAACACTAACGAAGACTTAATCCCGCAATGAAAGAGGTTGTGAGAGCGGAGGTTTTGAAGCTATTAAATGCCGGTATTATATATGCCATTTCTGATAGTTCATGGGTTAGTTCGGTGCAAGTGGTGCCAAAGAATGGTGGCATGACGGTAGTTAAAAATGAGAAAAATGAGCTCATTCCAAACTCGCACGGTAACGGGGTGGCGAATGTGTATTGATTATAGGAAGCTAAACAAGGCCACCCGGAAAGATCATTTTCCATTGCCCTTCATTGATCAAATGCTAGATCGATTGGCGGGGCACGACTACTATTGCTTCCTTGATGGCTATTCGGGTTATAAGCAAATTGCCATTGCCCCGGAGGACCAGGAGAAGACCACATTCACTTGTCCATATGGCACATTCACCTTCCGCCGGATGCCTTTCGGTTTATGCAATGCGCCGGCTACCTTCCAACGATGCATGATGGCCATCTTTGCCGACATGGTGGAGAATATTATGGAGGTATTTATTGACAACTTCTCAGTCTTTGGTTCATCATTTGATTCTTGTTTGCACAATCTTGGGTTGGTGCTTCAAAGATGTGTAGAGACAAACCTTGTGCTTAATTGGGAGAAGTGCCACTTCATGGTGAATGAAGGGATTGTCCTTGGTCACCGAGTTTCGTCGCTAGGTTTGGAGGTGGATCGAGCCAAGATTTCCACAATTGAGAATTTACCACCACCAACAAATGTGAAGGGAATTCGAAGTTTTCTCGGCCATGCGGGATTCTACCGGCGATTCATTAAAGATTTCTCTAGGATCGCCAAGCCACTTTGCAACTTATTGGAAAAGGACGTGGTATTTTTTTTTTATGACTCTTGCCTCACAGCCTTCAATATGCTTAAGGAAAAGCTCATAGCGGCCCCCATCCTAATCGTCCCCGATTGGAGTGAACCCTTCAAGATTATGTGCGACGCTAGTGAGTATGCTATTGGAGCCGTACTTGGTCAACAGAAGGAAAACGTTTTTCGGGCAATCTACTATTCAAGCCGCACTCTCAATGAGGCCCAAGAGAATTACACAACAACTGAGAAAGAGATGTTGGCAGTGGTATACTCATGCGACAAGTTCCGGCCTTACATCATTGGGTCCAAGGTTATTGTATTTACGGATCATGCGGCCATCCGGTACTTGTTCGAGAAGAAAGATGTGAAACCCTGATTGATTAGATGGGTCTTATTGCTACAAGAGTTCAATTTGGAGATCCGGGACAAGCGAGGCGTTGAAAATGTGGTAGCCGACCATCTATCTCGCCTTGAAGGGGTTGTTAAAGAACAAGGAGCTTCGTCCATTCTAGAGTCATTTCCGGATGAGCAATTATTTGCAGTTGAGGTAAAGCTCTCGTGGTATGCTGATCTTGTCAATTATCTTGCATGTAAAGCTTTACCACCGGGTTTAACCTCTCAACAAAAGAAGAAGTTCATGCATGATGTGAAGCACTACATTGGGATGATCCCATTCTTTTCAAACGATGCGCCGATCAAGTCATTCGGAGGTGTGTGCCGAAAAAGGAAACCCCGGATATCTTGTTTCATTGCCATTCATCTCCTGTCGGTGGGCATTTTGGAGTTGCACGGACCGCCACTAAGATTCTTAAGAGCGGGTTCTATTGGCCTACTTTGCACCGGGATTGTCATGAATTCGTTAAGAATTGTGACTGGTGCCAACGTGTAGGCAACATTTCGAGACGACATGAGCTACCCCTCACTAATATATTGGAGGTTGAGATATTTGACGTGTGGGGGATCGACTTCATGGGACCATTCCCGCCTTCATTTGGTAATCTCTATATCCTTTTGGCAGTTGACTATGTGACTAAATGGGTTGAAGCTATTGCAACTCCCACAAATGATGCTCGGGTGGTAGTCAAGTTTATTCAAAAAAACATTTTCTCACATTTTGGCACACCTAGAGATATACTTAGTGATGAGGGCACTCACTTCGCCAACAAGGTGTTTGATGCGCTCATGGCTAAGTATGGAGTCCGGCACAAGATGGCCCTTTCTTACCATCCTCAATCCAATGGCCAAGCGGAAATTTCCAATCGGGAGATCAAGCTTATCTTGGAGAAGACTGTGCAATCAAATCGGAAGGATTGGTCAAACAAGCTTGACGACACTCTATGGGCATATAGGACGGCGTTCAAGACACCTATTGGCATGTCTCCGTACAGGTTGGTGTTTGGGAAGGCGTGTCATCTACCATTTGAGCTTGAACACCGGGCGCATTGGGCCATTAAGAAGCTCAACTTTGATTTGAAGGCCTCGGGAGAGAATAGACTTCTTCAACTCAATGAATTGGAAGAGATTTGTAATTAGGTGTATGAGAATGCGAGGATTTACAAGGAGCGCACAAAGCAATGGCATGATAAGAGGATCCTCTGCCGCAACTTCATTCCGGGAGAGAATGTACTTCTATTCAACTCTCGCCTTAAACTTTTTCCCGGAAAACTCAAATCACGATGGTCCGGTCCATTCACGGTTACGAAAGTCTTTCCATTCGGCGTTGTTGAGATACAAAGAGGAGATGAACCTGCCTTCAAAGTGAATGGACAACGCCTTAAACACTATTTCAGAGGCAAGGTGGAAAAGATTGCGAGTATCAAGCTCGTCGAGGACATTTGAAATATGAGGTACTATGTCTAGCTAAGGACTTTAAACGTAGCGCTTCGTGGGAGGCAACCCACATATGATGTTTCTTTAATTATGTGTCCAATGGAGTTCTTTGTTCGAAAAAAAAAAATTTTTGAAGAAGCAAAACAGGAAAGCGAGACAGAACGACAGGCGATATGTTGCCTATAAAAAGGCGACATATCGCCTAAAGGAAAAAGGGAGATTAGGACAGAGCGAGAGGCGATACGTCGCCTGAAATCAGGCGACATATCGCCTAAAGGAAAAAAGGGCGATTGGGACAGAGCAAGAGGCGATATGTCGCCTGAAATCAGGCAACATATCACCTAAAGGAAAAAAAGGGAGATTGTTATAAAGCGAGAGGCGATACATCGCCTGAAATTAGGCAATATATCGCCTGATGTATTTAAAAAAAAACGTTGAATAAGGGGTCATTCGAACACCCCATTTTCAAAACACCTCCTACGTCTCTCTCTGTCTCGATTTCCCTCCCTTGTCTCTCTTTCTTCACTCCCTCTTTCTCTCACTTTCACAAATTTCCCTCCTTCATCCCTCTTTCTCCATCTCCTTCCCTCACTCATCTCTCTCCAACTACCACAACCCCTCCCTTCTTACCACAAAATCCGGCCACCATTGTAGCACATCCCCAGCCACCGTGAAGCACATCACCGAAAATTGCTGCAACAAAATGGGAGAATTTTCCAACGTGCTCCAATGGTTCTAGGGCTCCAACAAATTCCGACCAAGGTAAGAATTCTTCTTGATGCAACTTGGTGGTATTGTTGGGGAGTGTTGATGAACTGTGGTATTGTTGGGGAGTGTTGATGAACTTTGAGAATTAGGCTTGAAAATTTCAGTTTATGCACATTACATGTTCGATAAAATGCCTAATAGACTGTTTTGCGTGGGACTTGGTTTTTCAACGTGAGAAATCCTTGTGTGGTAGAGACGCAGGTAGTAGTAAGTAAAAAAAAAGGGGGGGAAAAGAGTGGTTGTCGCCGGTGATTCGACTCAAGTTTGGGGGAGAGTTTTGCGAATAGTTTGGTCATTCTCGGTGCTCGGGTGTCATTGTTATTCTTGGTCTAAGTGTTATTGATATGGCCCCAGGGAAGAAAAAGAAGATCACCGCCTCCGCGTCAACTTCGTCCTTTACGGTTAAGCACTCCGCTGTCAACAATGAGGCAGCGAAGAAGTATAAATTATGGAATGACAAGAACAAGACTATTATCATGGAGTCGGTTTTTCAACCGGATGAGGGGGATGGGCAGTTACTTCGGATGATCAACCAGAAGGGGTGGCAACAACTATGTTAGGTTCCTGCCACTGGAAACATTAGTCTGGTCTGAGAATTCTATGCCAACGCCCACGTAGAAAGGGATAACCAACAAGTCAAGGTCCGCGGGGTTTTAGTGTCTTTCACTACCGAGACGATCAATTCTTTTTTCGACCTACCGAACATCACTGATGATTAGTATTATCGATTACTTGAGGAAGGGCCGGACTATCAACAGATTTTGCGTGAACTTGCCGCTCCTGGGTCTGATTGGGTTTATTCAACCAACAATCCAGAGACTCCCTGACATCTTCCCAGTTCGTGCCTTAGTATCTATGTGAAGATGTGGAACTTATTCGTCATGTCTACCTTGATGCCCTCCACTCAGCATTCTGAAATTCTGAGAGATCGGGTGGTACTCCTCTACTGCATCTGCGCCGGGAAATCCATCAATGTGGGCCGACTCATTAAAGACAGTATCTTGCACATTGCCCGTGGAACCACAACCGGCGGACATGGGCATGCAAGTCTCATCACTGGGTTATGCCTTGCCGCTGGTGTTCCAATTTCGAAGGACAAGCCCTGTTTACAATGTGGTACCCTTGACCATCGTAATGTCACACGCACCACCCAATGGTCCGGGGGTCAACCTAATCCTACGGGGCTGGGTTTCATTATCGAGGATCCGGCCAATCCTCCACCACTACTTGTATGCCCCAGACAGCGTCTTCCTCCTCCCAGAAGAGACTTTAATCGGGTCGCCCACGAGTCTAGAGTACGTGAGCGTATGGCGGCGCAGACAATGGCTAGACGCTCACGCCCTATGGCATCTTCCTCCCCGGGTACAGAAGGCACCAGTTACAGCCTCAACGATATCGGTGAATTACTTGTTCAACAGGGTACTCGGTTGTCCAATCTTCAGCTTGAGCAACGTATCCTTCGCCGCGTCACGGACGTACATGAGCGTCAACAATGCTTGCCACATTATGCGGCAGATTATTTTGGAGCATGGCCTCAAAATTCTGGCTTCACCAACTATCCGCCCTTCCCCGACGCTC
>NW_010361272.1:60560-120172 GCF_000414095.1 Morus notabilis | reverse complement strand
GGTAGGTTTCAATTTATTTTGATATTTGTACCGAACTGAGTGTTGTATTACATATGACTTTGGGCTTCAATGATGACTTCATGTTAAGCCATCTTCTTCCATTCGGTATGTGGCTCTATATCTTTGACTGTGTGCTTGATCTATCATGCTTGCTTTTGATGTTGCTATCTCTATTTCTGAGCACATGTCTATCTGTTTTTTCCTTATACGTTGTGTGGCTTTGTGTGCAATTTTGAGACTTTTTATCGCAATGAGAACGCTAGAACTTACCCGAAGGACTTGTCGAGGCAAAATCCTAGGTCTTTGTTGTGTTGATAGGATAGAGGCCCTCTTTGGACCGTTTGAGCCAAAAAGCTAACCCTAGCAACATGTTATCCATAGAGTCCCTCTTTGAGCCGGAAAAAAAAAAACTGGATTCATTTGTTTTACCGCCTGAGAACCTGAGCCTTACAATATATCATGCCTTACCTTCACCCACTCACCTTGGCATCGCACGTGATCCTTTCACCGAGCGTCGAACGCCTGGCCAGCGAGAGTCGTTAAGTGAGGAGTTTTCTGATACCGTCCCTGAGCCTTTACATTCATCCCTCGCCTATCTAAATGTCAATTTGTCTTCGTTTCAAAAGCTCAAAAAAATAAATAAATGAAAAATGAAAAAAATAAAGAAAAAAAATTTCTTAGTTGGGAATGGTGTTTGTGGACGTGACTTTCGTGGGAGAAGAGGCGAATCTAGAAGTAAAAAAAAAAGGCATTGGTTTTTGTTCGGTGAACGGATGAGTCTATTATCGCCACCGTGCTTGTCCAGGGTGAGTTTGCTTTTCTTTTTTCCGATTCTCATCTATCCTTAACCCTAGCCTAACGTTACAAGCCGAGAAAGTCCTCTTGATCTTCATGACATTTGACCTACATTAGTGGAGATGAGTCAGACGGGTAAGCCTATGGTCATTCTATTTTTCATGTTTATCCTGCGATTTCTCTTGATACACATAAGTTACATTTGTGTTTAGGTTTTGTAGAGATGATTTGCACACACTTACACAGAGATAACAGTGTCAGAAGTTGAGTATTTGTGGGTTGAAATTCTAGTCATTTTCCAGATTCACATGTTGAGTGGGTGTAGAGGTGTTTGGAAACTTGAGATTATATGCATGAGCTCTATGTTTACACTCTCAGTCGGTTCATTTCTATTTCTTTTGTTTTGTTTTTAGTTTGTCATTTTAGGTTGTGTCATTTTGTGTTCATTTTTTTTCCTTTTCCCATTTTGTGTTGTGTTTTAAGTTTCTCTGCTTAAGGACAAACAGCCATTCAAGTTTGGGGGTATGATGAGTGCGTAATTTATGCACTCATTCGTTACTCCTTTAGCTAGTTTCGGCATGTTTTTCCTCAAGGTTTTATGTGGATTTGATGATTTTCCCTTAAGTGTGCAGTAATGGATGAAATCGCAGAGTTTTGAGGCATTTTGGATCAAAAAGACAGAGAATGAGGCGATACGTCACCTTCAAATGGCGATGCGGCTTGAAAAGGAGCAAAAATCGACGAAGAGACAGCGAGAGCTGCGACATGTCGCTTCCTTCCAGGCGATATATCGCCGACTCTAGGTGATATGTCGCCACCTACAGGCAATATGTCGCCTGATTTGCCGACTGCCCTTGTCTGGTGCACAGAAAACAAAGAGAGCTGCGATACATCGCCTATTTCTAGGCGATATGTCACCTCCCGATTTCATTAAAAACACGCGTTTTTACCCTAGGTTAAAAAAAGAGATTTTTATGGAAAGTGATTGGTTTCTGGGAAGGCGAGCAGAATGTGGGATATAAAAGGGGAGACTAAAAACTGCAAAAAGGAGGAGAAAAAGGGTTTACAAAAGGAGAAAAACTGAATCGGAGAGGATTTGAGATTGGAGCAGTTCTTCAAGATTTCCAAGCGTTCTTTCTTCTCTTTCTTCTTGTATTTCTCTAGATTTTGAATATTATTTTGAGACTGAGAGCCACATGATGTGTGGCTAATTTTCTTATTTGTTAGGGTTTAGATGAATCTCTATTTGTGATTATTGTTTCGACGTTTTAATGTGCATTTAATTAAGCTCTTCGTTTCTTTCGTGTTCTATTTTGAATTATTGCTGCTAAATCTATGATTTACATATTGCTATGCTTTATGAGATTTTGAATTGGGCAGATTTTTATTGTGAGGATTAATACTCGAGAAGGGAACATTCAAGCAATCAAGAAACGTATAGAACAACTTACGTTGGTGTGAGATCGAGAGATAAACATTACCTAGGTAACCGAAACAATTTTAGGTTGTGAAATTGAGAAGTGAAATTCCAGGAATTGTTTCTAGAGTGGAACTTAATGAAGGTAGGGATGAATAGTTGTATAGAGATATAGGCTTGATATCACCTACACATTCTTTATGTGGCACTCGAGAGAGGGTATAAGGATATACATCACTCTAGGTTCTTGAGAACGTTGAGTTAGGTTAGGCACATTACTACGGAGAAACATAATCGCAATAGAGTGAAGTCAAGACCCTAACATTTTTTATCATATTGATTTTCCGTTCTAATTTCAACACGTATTATTAATTACTGTCATCTTTCCTTTTGATTTAGTTTTCCTTTATTTTAGTTTTTCTTTGAGTTTATCACATCCAAATTTAATCGCTTAGATAAAGTTAAGATATGATATTCACAATAGTTAGTTTATATTTTTAACGTCAATCCTCGTGGGACGATATCGGTCTTCAGACCACTTTATTACTTGTACGACTTGTGCACTTGCAAGCATAGTCAAATTATTTGCAACAGAGGTCTTGGGGTTTTTGCTGCTTTTGTGTGCGTATGGATTGGTTGATGAGTTTGATATTGGTGAAATGCTGAGTGTTTTTGAGAGTATTGGGCAGCAGAGTGAACAAGCTGAAGCTAGTGAGTTGGGAATCGAGATTGGTCCAGATGACACGGATCCAAGTATGTTCTTTATGTCTTTGTGTATTTGTTTGTCTTTTGTGCTATGGTGTATATGCATTAGCAATATGGTTGTATATTCCTCCTAGAATAATGCCAGGAATTATAACTTTTTGATACCAACTGACGCATTAAGTGCATTGTCATAAAAATAAGTGTCTAAAAGAGTTACCGCATCAATACTAATATTGCATCTTGATGAGGTGGTCCATTAATATCTTTGTCCTGAAAAAGATTGTCTTATTTGTGTGCTAGACCTATGCCGTCGCAAGTGCAATAGTCTGGTATTATGTGCATTGGGATTGCTACTAGTTTGAAATAAATTTAGGTATATGGAACTTTGTTTGCTTACTTGCTGATGGTCTCCTCATGTTGTGAATTGTTTGATGATGCACCTGCTTAGGAAACACTACCCTTGATTCTCAAGAAAAGACTGACCGGTCAACGAAGGAACAGTTACAGGTGGTCGATCAAATAGCATCTTCATTTGCAAGCCGCTTGGAAGCTCTCGAGTATTTTTGTGTTGGTATGGATGGAAGGAGTTTGAAATTGTTTCTCTGTCAGCATGTGGAGGAGCATGATTCATTCTGCAATGAGGTTTGTGATGCTCTAAGTTATGCTCCGGATCCGGCAAAGCTTGTCTTGGATGCAATACCAGGTTTTTTATATTCACTACCCAAGTTTGATAAGAGTCTATCAATCAATAAAGTCAGAAAGAGTTGCATTCTTTTGTTAGAGCAATTGATGACAATATACCCCCAGCTCAGCCCTCAAGTGAGAGAGGAAGCTTTAAAGATGGCAGGTGAGTGGGGAGCTAACTTGGGACAGATTACTGAACACCCAGTGACCGTATATGGATTTCTGCTTTTTCTAGCAGCATATGGATTAAAATCTTATTATGATGCGGATGAGCTTCTTCGCCTTTTCGTAATCGCTAGTCGTTATAAAGCCTCTCCCACTTTATGTCAAGTTTTTGCGTTGTCAGATAAAGTAGATGGTAAGCTGATCACAGACTTGGTTAATATTCAATACAGCTTTTAAGTAGCAGCACTTTCAATAATCATTTAGGATTTTTTTTTTTTTTATAATATACATCATTTAGGTTTTTAAATTATCGTATACGCTTTCAGCTGATTAAGATTTGGGTCAGAAACTCTTTTCAATATATCGTATAAGATTTCAACTTAACATTTGGGTTACTTTGCGCTTTGTTGTAATTTTTACACTGACGTCTTATATAGTATTTCCTAGTTATTTTATATTTAAATTCTCTGGAGAATTCCTGTAATGCTGTCGGTTCAACTTCTCTGTTGGAGAGAATTTCCTTTATTGATTTTTGTAATTATGGTTGCTACTTTTCAAAAATTATTGTAGTTTGTACGAGTTTGGTTTAAATTTATAGTTCACTTGCTGATGGTATCTCCATGTAATGCTTGATGTTATGACTGCTTAGCGAGAGCTATCCTTCATTCCCGACCAAAAGTTGAACCATCTCAGAGTCAAAGTGGGTATTCAAAGTTGGATAACCAAGCAATTTCTTTTCCCACTGATCCGTGGCCTCAACTAGAGTCTTTCTGTATCAGTATGGATGGAAGAGGTTCAAATTTTCTATCCCATGAGAAAGTGAAGGAGCATGATTCAGTGGCTTCTTCATCCACTAGCCCTTGGCCTGAACTGAAATCCTTATGCATCAATATGGACGGAAAGAGTTTGAGATTGTTTCTCTATAACCATGCGGCGGAGCATGATTTCATATGCAGTGAGGTTTGTGACGCTTTACAGTACGCGTCCGACCCAGCAAAGCTTGTTTTGGATGCAATACCGGGAATTCTCAGTTCGCAGCCCGACTTTGACAAGAGTTTATCATTGAATAAAGTCAGAAAGAGCTGCGTTCTCTTGCTAGAGCAATTAATAAATATATCACCCGAGATCAATCCTCAAGTTAAAGAGGAAGCTCTGATGATGGCAAATGAGTGGAGAGCTAATTTGGGACCGCAATATCAGGCTGGTTTGAATGTGTATGGATTTCTGCATTTTATAGTAGCTTATGGATTCACGTCTAACTATGAGGCAGATGAGCTTCTCGGTCTTTTGGTAACCGCGAATCAGCACAAAGCGTCTCCTGGTTTATGTCAGATCCTTGGTTTGGCAGATAAAGTCGAAGGTGAGCAGATCCTGAAAATTGTTTCTAATAATGTAACCCTTTCATAATGAGAATGAACATCTTTCTTTACTGAAATTCTAATCTGTTCGAACTTCTTATGTTGTCCATCTCAAACTTCAGTTTCATCTTTCCATGCAATCTGTCGTCTGTTTTAGATTTATTACTGAATTAGGATACCTGGAATTCGGCTTAGGTGATATAGTTTGATGTAATCTGCGGTTCTTGATTATTGTCTGACAGTTCTTATCAAAAATCTCATACAAAAGACTCTGCTACTTGAGGCCATTGAACACATATATGCATTTGAAGTGAAGGATATGTTCCAACCTGTACATCTCCTGAAGGATTATCTGAAGCAATCGACGAAACAAATATACAAGAAAGGAACCAAATCGGTTTCGAGACAGGTATCATTTTTTTCTTCAAGTTACACTTCGGGATTTTCCACAGCTCTGAGTCCATTTGTTGACTGAACTTTGCTCATGGTTTCAGGCCATAGACAAAGAAATAGATGCTGTGAGGACCGTAATCAGATATATCGCTAAACTCAAGCTTGAATCAGAATACCGACCTCAAATTCTCGAGAACTATATCGTTCAGCCGGAAAAGAAGAAAAGGCACATGTAAATGAATGACACTGCAAAGTCAGAAAAGTAGAGCGAAAAGCATAAACATACTCAATTCAGGTCATCTCTAAATGCTCAAGCTTAAGCTAGTCTTCTTGTTCTTATTGAAATTCATAGTTTGGGGTATAATGCTGCTGCTATTACGGGTTTTTTTTCGGCAGGACGGATCTGGAGTGCCAATCTCTACTTTTTTTTACTCTTCAGATGAGCTCACTAAGATGGGCAGTTATAATTTGATGATCCTAAAAGTGGGTGCATTGGGCATTCTTTATCTGCTGAACATAAAACGAGTACTGAGGTTTCGCTTAAAGAGAGGAGAAGTGTAGTTGTATGTTTGAGGCAATAAGACTGTCGTGTATAGAAATATTGGGGACAAAGGATTATTCATACCTGTGTGATTTCTATAATTTGGTTCTTGTAATTTTTCTTTTTTGGTCGATGAAAATCACAAAGACTGAAAGACATGTGATATTGGTGGATTATCACAAAGATAATGTTGTATCTTAGCGCTTAAGGCCATTTAATGATTATAACATTAGAGGTGGATTTTGGATTATAACACAAAATTAACCTCTAAATTAGAGGCGGATTTAGGATTATAACACAAAATTAACCTCTAAATTAGAGGCGGATTTAGGATTATAACACAAAATTAACCTCTAAATTAGAGGCGGATTTAGGATTATAACACGAAATAAAGTTTGCAACTAATATTTTTTGCATAAATTATTATAGGTTAGAGGTGAACATTTAAGGATGAAAGCGACTAATTAAATTTGCAACTCTATTTTGTTTTTTTATATACAAGTTTACTTTGATCATAACATGCAAGTCAGCATTATTGAAGTTGTAACTGTGCATGATCAGACTGTGCGAATCTCGAAAATCTTTTGAAGGCCTGAAATTTTCATTCAAGGGCATTTGAAGAGCATATTTAAAATGAAACTCAATCATGAGCCTATAAGACAAAATTTATGGAAATGCGTTCACCAGTGTGAGGGTATGCTCAAGATTTTGTGAAAAGTAAATTAATACAGTCAACAATGATGCGGTTTTTTCTTCTTCTTTTTGGATAAGAAAAACTTTTTATTAATATGAACAAAAAAAGATATTTTTATGGTAGGTTTTGAAAAAAAAAAAATCATTATGTATATTTTTTTCATTTCACGTGATTTTAACTATGTTTATCAAAAACATCAACTAGCAGTAGTACCCCGACCAAAGAAGCATCCAAAGGGAACAAATTAAATAAAAAACAAAATAAAAGCAGGAGGACAAGTAAATTCTTAAAAAAAAAATAAAAATAAAAAATAAAAAATAAAAAACCTCAAAACAACAAATGAAAGCCGTGTAAAAACAATACACAATATCGAAGAAAATTCAGTATTTCAGTTTTATGGTAAGCTAGATATGAAATAATATTAGTTTTGAGCATATTTTTCCCATTTTTAGAGGAAATTACTGAACTTATTATTAAAGTACATGAATTTAAATTTTTATCATTTATTTTTAATAAATATCTTTTTAATTAATATAATTATGTGACTAAAAAATATTAATTAAAAATAAAAAATAAAAATCCAGTAAGGGAAAATCCAATTTTAACACCCGTTTGCTAAACGTGTTGGATTGCAATAGTTTAACAAGTTCGGGGAGGTAATAGCTAAAATTAAACAATTTGAGGGGACAATTGCAATAAAAACGCAATGATATTTATCCCCAAGCTAACGTTCAAATAAGTCAAGGGCTCAGACCACTGTCCCTTCGTTTCCCTTCTGCTTCTTCTTTCCTCTTCCTTCTTTTCCCATCATCTTTCTTCTTTTCCTTTCTATCCTTAATTTGCGGCTATCGTCTTTGAGAAAACATGAAGCGGCTCCCACACGTTTAGGGCTATGCCCACTTGTATGTATGTTTAGTGTTTTGACGTTTTTAGTTTTCTTTCTTTCTTTCTTCTTGTTTCGTCTGTAACAGTTTGTGTGAGTTTATCTCTCTAATGGGGGCGGAGGAGATAACCTCCGATTTGAAAATCTCGGAGTTGAAGCAGGGCGTTCTCTGCAAAGCGCACGAAGAATTCCATTCCCAGGCTTCTTCGATGCTCGTCTTCAGTCTTCAATGGAGGGACTTGGAGAACCACTTCGAGTCCATTCGCAAGTCGCTGCGAACCCAACTCCAAGGCCTCATTGAACGCGAGGAGCACGTCGCGAGTAGAGAGAGGCAATTGGAGGCTCGAGAGGCGGAATTAAGCTCGAATCTCGATTCGAAAGCGAAGGAATTGGAGGGTATCGAGAAGTTGATCGGAGAACAGGCGAAAGCTCTCGAATTGAGTTTGCAACATCTTGATTCTCTGAAATCGCTGATTCAGGAAAACCGGGAAGAGCTTGAGGTTAAAGAGAGGCAATATGTTGCGATTCAGAAATTGATCAAAGAGGGAGAGGAGGAATTGGAGTCCTTGGAGAAGAGGATAAAGCAGCAATCTAAGGAAGCAGAGTCCAAAGAGAAGGAACTTGATTCGATGCAGAGGAGTTTGAGGAGTTACAAAGACGATATCGAGTTGAAAGATAGGGAATATAATGCGATTCGGAGGTCGGTTGAGGAACGTAAGAAGGGATTCGAGTTGAAAGGGGAGCAACTCAGAATGTGTAGGAGCTCCATTGATGAATGTGAGAAAGAGATTAAGTTGAAAGAGGAAAATCTTAATTCTTTACGGAATTCCATAGCCGAATGCTCGAATGAACTCAAGTTGAAACAAAAGCAACTTCATTTAGTTGAGAAACATCTTGAGTTAAAAGAGAGGAAATTTGTTTCACTGAAACAATCAGTTGACCAATGCGCTCAACAGTTTGAGATGAAAGAGATGAAAATTGAAGGTTGCTTAAAGGAGCTCGAATTGAAGGAAAAGTTATGTGAATCAAAATCGAGGGAACTCGATTTGATGTATAAGAAGGTTGAGGAATGCCTTAAAGAATGTGAAGTGAAAGAGAAGAATTTTAGTTCACTCCAAAAATTGGTACAGAAACGTTCACGTGAACTTGAAGCCAAAGAGAGTCGATTTAAGAAAACTGTCGTTGAGTTTAAAATGAGACGGAAAGAGTTAGAGTCGTCTGAAAAATCAAATGAGGTGAGAGTGAAAGAAAAGACTAATATCCTCCCTTTTCAAGTAAAGGTTGAGCAACCTGAATATACTCATGCCAACAATGCTGCAATTTCTCAATCCATCACAAAGACGGGAAAAGACTTGCAGTTCATATTGAATCGGCATTTGAAGAGGCACGATTCCGTTTGTGGTGAACTTTTTTCTGTTCTTCAAGCGTCGCCAGATCCTGCGAAGTTGGTGTTGGATGCGATGGAGGGGTTTTATCCTTCGCAGTCGAGAGGGCAAAACAGCAAGTTCGATGTGAATATTGTTAGGAGAAGCTGCATTCTTTTGTTGGAGCAGCTAATTGGATGCTCGGCTCAGATTAAACCTCAGGTGAGAGAAGAAGCGGTGAAGTTGGCGAGTGATTGGAAGGCTAAGATGAAGAAGGAGAATTACTTGGAGGCTGTGGGTTTTATGCAGTTCTTAACTAGCTATAGATTGGCATCTACATTTGATGCGAATGAGCTTCGCAGTCTTCTTGATATTGTTGGGCAAAGACAAGGATCGGAACTACGTCAAACCCTTTCAACCGCAGATAAAGCACCTGGTAATCTTCTATCTACTTCTGTTTAAATTATTAGGTATATGATATACACATGATAAAATTTGGTTGTTTGATCAAGTCCAAATTTCATGATTCTTTTTTGTTTTACTCTTAAGCTTGAGTAGAAATTTGTATAGCATTGCCAACAAATGTCTTTAGGGATCTCGATTATCCTTCCTTGCAAAACGTGAGAGAGTTGTCTAAAATATGCCTTTGTTGGTTTGAACCAAAAAGTTTTGGTTCACTTTTTTTCTACAATGTTTTCTCTCACAAAAAATTTAACAGATGAACCAAAGGAGTTATATATTTCTTCAGTTGTCCAGCAGCATTGGTTGCATTTCTGGACCTGCCACTTTTACCTTGAATGAATTTAACATTCAATCTGTTTTAGATTTTCCTTCTATATGAGTTGTGTACCTGGATAGATTTTCAATGACATCTTTTAATAACTAAATTACAAGGTTTTTTTTTTTTTTTTTTTTTTTCCGGAGCATACATGTAAAATGCCTTTTTGGTTAGAATTATTTTTCCTGGCTTCTTTTCTGAAATATAGCCAGGAAAGATAGCAAGTCCCCTTGCTGGAGCTACAAACAACAGATTTTGAAAGGGTCCTACGGTTATCAGGTGTCAGCAGATTAGTTGATTGCCAAAAATTATGCACATTGTTTACAATACTAGAAACTAGCATGAAACTTTTTTTTTTTTTCACAGTTACTATTAAAATCGAGCAAGCAGAAAATTCATCTGCCGGTGCTGTGACAAGCTCTCCAAATCTTCAGTTGAGCACCACGCAGAATGACATTTTTGCTCAACTTCAAACGTTACCTGATCTGGCGAAATTTGTCTTGGACCATATCCAATGGTGTTTGTCTCAACATTGGAAGAGAGGAGATGCAGCTTTTGAGGAAAATTCCATGAGATATTGCATTTTTCTGTTTGAGAAGCTGTGGAGAATCTTTCCAAGAATCCAACCTTCGGTGAAAGAAGATGCTATGAAACTAGCAGGAGAGTGGAAAGACAAAATGAGAGAAAAAACCGAAAATCATTGGGAGGCTTTGGGTTTTCTGCAGTTTCTGGCCGCATATAGATTGGTTTCTTCATTTGGTGACGATGAAATTTTGAAGTTTTTGGAGACAATTTCCCAGCATAAAGAAGCTCTGAAATCATGCCTTTCCCTTAGTTTTGCCAGCCAGATCTCTGGTAAGGTTTCTGAAATTTTGCCTTTTCAGCCTCCAGTTTTGGCGGGAGTTTGTTAATTTTTATCATTCTTTATAATTGAGAATGGACTTGCCGAAAATTATTATAGATAATAAAGTTTGTGATTTTTTCGTTATGAATGTGAAATGGCATTAGGAACAAAAACTCATTGCAATTATTTTTTGATTGATTTGAGCGTGCCTGATTTGTTGTTTCAAATGGACTTTTGCGCTGAGTTCTGATAATCCGCTTTTTTTTTTTTCTCCGGTTTGAATTGCCTGTGAGATTTGATGGAATATGCTTTTGTACGACACTTGATTTATTTTGCATGTGGCAGAATTTGTTCGGAATCTTATTCGAAGGAAGAAGCTCACTGATGCTGTTGGACTTATTTGCAAATTCAATTTAACCCATAGGTTCTCGCCACTACCATTATTGACCAATTACATGGAGGACCTGAAGGAGTATACCAAAGTAAATTGCAAGGGAAAGAAACCTATTGAAGAAAAGGTATTAAAGCATTGCTTAGCTATTTCTCCGAGATGTTGGTATTGGCTTCTTAGTCTACCACTTAATTCCCGGTATCATTCGTATATTTATCAAGGCCTATTGTTGCTTACAGGATAAGATAACGGATGATGAGATTGCGGCACTATCAGCAGTGATTAAATGCATTAAAGATTACAATCTTGATTCCAAAAACTTTTTTATCGCTATTTTGAATCGCCTTAGGCTGTTGGAACAGATGAAGAGGGATAGGAGACGTTCGGCACATTTGACTCACTCCAAGATTGAACAAGAACATCAGCAGCAGGCATGGAAGAAACGAAAAAATAACACTGTTGCTGACCATGGTCAACCACAACGAGGCAACAATAAGTTCCCTCGGGCATCTTCATCGACTGTTGGACCCCATGGCCCGCACATTTTCGCCCCTGTTTTTCCACGACCACCAGATTTTCCACCGAATCCGCATGCTTTTCTATAGACTCTCTGCAGTTTGTCTTAGGTGGAACCATGGAAGCGGGGACATTGTTCGTCCTAATAGGGGTGTTTTCCCTAATGCTGGATTGCGCTACTGAAGTATGAAACATCTCTAAGCTCAAGGTATTGCCTTTTTCTCAAGTCACAATTTAAATTTTAGCATGATTTCACACTAGTCAAGAGTGCTACTTACCAGAGTAGTTGTAAATAGTAGATGATAAGCCCAGTATGTAGTAGTAGTACTAGTAGCAACTAGCTATCTGCTGTTTATTGTCGTTTACAGTTTCTATGACCTTGAACATCTTAACACAAGTGACTGTACCGCAACAGACACTATGGCTGGAATATTTTGATAGATTAGCAACGATATTTAACGTTAAGTATACTTGGGCAGCGTAATTTTGTGTCGCTTATATTAATTATTTGTCCACTACTAAAAATCAACAACGACAACTTACCCTTAAAAGAGTAGAAGAAGAAGAAGAAGTCAATATGTGTGAGCATGAGATCTATACGTTATGATTCCTGCCACACCACATTTCCCAGCGCTTCTTTTTTTATTGTAATTTGAACTTTTAATTTTTAATAATTAATCCCTTTAATTTATCAAACTGTTGTAATTTGGCCTGAATTAATAACAGGGATATTCACACGCTTCTCATTTTTTTTGGTACTTGCTACTTTATCTTCCAAACTTTTTGTATTTTTGGCAAATTCTCTTAAACTTTTATTTTTGGTAATTAATAATTAGTCATGTTCTATTCGAAATCGTTATGAGTGATGTAACCAATTTCGATAATATCGTAATGGCTTAACAAATTTAAAGGTTTAGTTGTGAAGATTAACCTACATCTGATTCAAACCACCCAAAACCCATATACCAAGGCCTAAAAGACAAAATTCACGAGTAACTATTACAAAGAGCCAATGGGAATGGTCACGTGCTTTTTCTATTTCTTTTTTCTTTTTCTTTTTTTTTTATATAAGTCAGTGACCAGTGACCACTCCCTGCATCGCAATTGCTTACCATAATGACATGAAAAAATGTATTGAGTGGCAACTTGCACATGCAAACATTTTCTTAATAAATGTTCACAAAGATTCAATTTTTTTGTGGAAAGAAGTTTCAATATGAGCTAAAAATGAAAGTTTAGAACGGTTCGGCTGAATCTGACGGCCATAATGAAAATTTGAGGCCAATCTAGCCCTACGGGTAGAGATCCACATTGAAACTTTATAAGTTATTTTCAAAAAAAAAAAATTTAAAAAGGTGTTCAGGCTTGACTCGAATAAATTTTTTACTCAACACCTCGACTTGGACTCAAGCCAATAGGATTGGGCCTCGAGTTGGCCCATTTAATTCACCCAAACTTGCAACTATAATATGCAGGATTACCATAGGTTTTGGACTTTGATTAAAATATGTCAATAATGCTACAATTAAATATACTTAAAAATCATAAAATCCATCAAAATCAGAAATATATACATGAAAAACCACAAAACGTCTTACGAAATCTAAAATACAGAATCAATTGCACAAAAATATAAATATAATTTTGATCAAAACGCTAAAATAATGTTATTGTGATATATTTTATAATAATTTTAATACTCACAATAAAAATTAATCCAACCTTAAAAATCATAATTCGCTAAACATCTCAATTTATACAAGTAGGAAGATTCTCTCAAAAAATCGCCAACAAAAAACTTCGCGTAGTCGAGGCGCCAAAATACTAGTGTACTCTTTTTCTTCTTCTTCCTCCTCTTCTTCTGTTTCATATCTATGTCATGTGATTCACCCTTCAAAAGTTTGTAGCTTCGTAGGTTTCTTCCAAGTTAACTGCTTCATTGTTCCTTTTTCCCGTAAAGTTGGTAAGCGTGGGGACCCACTATCTTACTCCATTATTCGTCCTCGTCCTTCTGCAAAATCAAGTGGAGCAACTCACAATTGGGCCTCTCTTTATTATTTAGGCCTATAAAATAATAAGGAAATAGTAAAAAATATGTGAATATAAAAAGCTTAAAAAAATATATTGATCAATTTTTAATTATAAAAATTAATATGTCATAACTTATTAAGTTATGGTTTATAATTAGATAAGTTATAGACAAACTTGTTAAATTATAGTTCATAACCAGACAAGTTATGGACGAAAATATTAATTTGACATGTTTATTAACTTATGTAAACTATTGGCCTATTAATTTTAATTCATCTCAAGTTTTGGCCTATTTCTCTCTTTCCCCCAAAATAATATTAGTTTTGATCATATTTTTTTCATTTTTTAGAGGAAATTATTTGGTTCATAGATTCAGAATCATTCTCACTTTACGTGTATTTTTTGTGAGAGAAAATATTATAACGAACCACAAATCATTATTCGAATCATAACATGAATCCAGCAACCAAACAACCCAATAATTTTATTTTTATTATTTATTTTTAATAAATATTCTATTAATTAATATAATTATTTGACTAAAAAATATTAATCAAAAGTTAGAAATAAAAACTTAGACTCATACATTTAAAGAAATATTTATCTCATTTCCCTCATTTTCTAAAGCAAGCTTTAAGAGGGTAAGGAAAAAATCCAATTTTAACACCCGTTTGCTAAACGTGTTGGATTGCAATAGTTTAACAAGTTCGGGGAGTTGATAGCTAAAATTAAAAAATATGAGGGGACAATGGCAATAAAAACGCAATGATATTTATCCCCAAGCTTACGTTCAAATAAGTCAAGGGCTCAGACCACTGTCCCTTCGTTTCCCTTCTGCTTCTTCTTTCCTCTTCCTTCTTTTCCCATTTCTTTCTTCTTTTCCTTTCTATCCTTAATTTGCGGCTATCGTCTTTGAGAAAACATGAAGCGGCTCCCACACGTTTAGGGCTATGCCCACTTGTATGTATGTTTAGTGTTTTGACGTTTTTAGTTTTCTTTCTTTCTTTCTTCTTGTTTCGTCTGTAACAGTTTGTGTGAGTTTATCTCTCTAATGGGGGCGGAGGAGATAACCTCCGATTTGAAAATCTCGGAGTTGAAGCAGGGCGTTCTCTGCAAAGCGCACGAAGAATTCCATTCCCAGGCTTCTTCGATGCTCGTCTTCAGTCTTCAATGGAGGGACTTGGAGAACCACTTCGAGTCCATTCGCAAGTCGCTGCGAACCCAACTCCAAGGCCTCATTGAACGCGAGGAGCACGTCGCGAGTAGAGAGAGGCAATTGGAGGCTCGAGAGGCGGAATTAAGCTCGAATCTCGATTCGAAAGCGAAGGAATTGGAGGGTATCGAGAAGTTGATCGGAGAACAGGCGAAAGCTCTCGAATTGAGTTTGCAACATCTTGATTCTCTGAAATCGCTGATTCAGGAAAACCGGGAAGAGCTTGAGGTTAAAGAGAGGCAATATGTTGCGATTCAGAAATTGATCAAAGAGGGAGAGGAGGAATTGGAGTCCTTGGAGAAGAGGATAAAGCAGCAATCTAAGGAAGCAGAGTCCAAAGAGAAGGAACTTGATTCGATGCAGAGGAGTTTGAGGAGTTACAAAGACGATATCGAGTTGAAAGATAGGGAATATAATGCGATTCGGAGGTCGGTTGAGGAACGTAAGAAGGGATTCGAGTTGAAAGGGGAGCAACTCAGAATGTGTAGGAGCTCCATTGATGAATGTGAGAAAGAGATTAAGTTGAAAGAGGAAAATCTTAATTCTTTACGGAATTCCATAGCCGAATGCTCGAATGAACTCAAGTTGAAACAAAAGCAACTTCATTTAGTTGAGAAACATCTTGAGTTAAAAGAGAGGAAATTTGTTTCACTGAAACAATCAGTTGACCAATGCGCTCAACAGTTTGAGATGAAAGAGATGAAAATTGAAGGTTGCTTAAAGGAGCTCGAATTGAAGGAAAAGTTATGTGAATCAAAATCGAGGGAACTCGATTTGATGTATAAGAAGGTTGAGGAATGCCTTAAAGAATGTGAAGTGAAAGAGAAGAATTTTAGTTCACTCCAAAAATTGGTACAGAAACGTTCACGTGAACTTGAAGCCAAAGAGAGTCGATTTAAGAAAACTGTCGTTGAGTTTAAAATGAGACGGAAAGAGTTAGAGTCGTCTGAAAAATCAAATGAGGTGAGAGTGAAAGAAAAGACTAATATCCTCCCTTTTCAAGTAAAGGTTGAGCAACCTGAATATACTCATGCCAACAATGCTGCAATTTCTCAATCCATCACAAAGACGGGAAAAGACTTGCAGTTCATATTGAATCGGCATTTGAAGAGGCACGATTCCGTTTGTGGTGAACTTTTTTCTGTTCTTCAAGCGTCGCCAGATCCTGCGAAGTTGGTGTTGGATGCGATGGAGGGGTTTTATCCTTCGCAGTCGAGAGGGCAAAACAGCAAGTTCGATGTGAATATTGTTAGGAGAAGCTGCATTCTTTTGTTGGAGCAGCTAATTGGATGCTCGGCTCAGATTAAACCTCAGGTGAGAGAAGAAGCGGTGAAGTTGGCGAGTGATTGGAAGGCTAAGATGAAGAAGGAGAATTACTTGGAGGCTGTGGGTTTTATGCAGTTCTTAACTAGCTATAGATTGGCATCTACATTTGATGCGAATGAGCTTCGCAGTCTTCTTGATATTGTTGGGCAAAGACAAGGATCGGAACTACGTCAAACCCTTTCAACCGCAGATAAAGCACCTGGTAATCTTCTATCTACTTCTGTTTAAATTATTAGGTATATGATATACACATGATAAAATTTGGTTGTTTGATCGAGTCCAAATTTCATGATTCTTTTTTGTTTTACTCTTAAGCTTGAGTAGAAATTTGTATAGCATTGCCAACAAATGTCTTTAGGGATCTCGATTATCCTTCCTTGCAAAACGTGAGAGAGTTGTCTAAAATATGCCTTTGTTGGTTTGAACCAAAAAGTTTTGGTTCACTTTTTTTCTACAATGTTTTCTCTCACAAAAAAATTAACAGATGAACCAAAGGAGTTATATATTTCTTCAGTTGTCCAGCAGCATTGGTTGCATTTCTGGACCTGCCACTTTTACCTCGAATGAATTTAACATTCAATATGTTTTAGATTTTCCTTCTATATGAGTTGTGTACCTGGATAGATTTTCAATGACATCTTTTAATAACTAAATTACAAGGTTTTTTTTTTTTTTTTTTTTTCTGGAGCATGCATGTAAAATGCCTTTTTGGTTAGAATTATTTTTCCTGGCTTCTATTCTGAAATATATAGCCTGGAAGGATAGCAAGTCCCCTTGCTGGAGCTACAAACAACAGATTTTGAAAGGGTCCTACGGTTATCAGGTGTCAGCAGATTAGTTGATTGCCAGAAATTATGCACATTGTTTACAAATTACAATACTAGAAACTAGCAAGAAATTTCATTTTTTCTTCACAGTTACTATTAAAATCGAGCAAGCGGAAAATTCAGCTGCCGGTGTTGTGACAAGCTCTTCAAATCTTCAGTTGAGCACCACGCAGAATGACATTTTTGCTCAACTTCAAACGTTACCTGATCCGGCGAACTTTGTCTTGGACCATATCCAATGGTGTTTGTCTCAACACTGGAAGAGAGGAGATGCAGCTTTTGAGGAAAATTCCATGAGATATTGCATTTTGCTGTTTGAGAAGCTGTGGAGAATCTTTCCAAGAATCCAACCTTCGGTGAAAGAAGATGCTATGAAACTAGCAGGAGAGTGGAAAGACAAAATGAGAGAAAAAACCGAAAATCATTGGGAGGCTTTGGGTTTTCTGCTGTTTCTGGCCGCATATAGATTGGTTTCTTCATTTGGTGAAGATGAAATTTTGAAGTTTTTGGAGACAATTTCCCAGCATATAGAGGCTCTGGAATCATGCCTTTCCCTTAGTTTTGCCAGCCTGATCCCTGGTAAGGTTTCTGAAATTTTGCCTTTTCAGCCCTCAGTTTTGGCGGGATTTTGTACATTTTTATCATTCTTTATAATTGATAATAGACTTGCCGAAAATTATTATAGATAATAGAATTTGTAAATTTGTCGTTATGAATGTGAAATGGCATTAGGAACAAAAACTCATTGCAATTATTTTTTGATTGATTTGAGCGTTCCTAATTTTGTTGTTTCAAATGGACTTTTGTTCTGATTTTCTGCTTTTTTTTTCTCCGGTTTGAATTGCCTGTGAGATTTGATGGAATATGCTTTTGTACGACACGTAATTTATTTTGCATGTGGCAGAATTTGTTCAGAATCTTATTCAAAGGAAGAAGCTCACTGATGCTGTTGGACTTATTTGCAAATTTAATTTAACCGATAGGTTCTCGCCACTACCATTATTGACCAGTTACATGGAGGACCTGAAGGAGTATACCAAAGTAAATTGCAAGGAAAAGAAACCTATTAAGGAAAAGGTATTAAAGCGTTGCTTAGCTAATTCTCTGAGATGTTGGTATTTGCTTCTTAGGCTACCACTTAATTCCCAGTGTCATTCGTATATTTATCAAGGCCTATTGTTGCTTACAGGATAAGATCACGGATGATGAGATTGCGGCGCTAACAGCAGTGATTAAATGCATTAAAGATTACAATCTTGATTCCAAAAACTTTTGTATCGCTATTTTGAAACGCCTTAGGCTGTTGGAACAGATGAAGAGGGATAGGAGACGTTCGGCACATTTGGCTCACTCCCAGATTGAACAAGAACATCAGCAGCAGGCATGGAAGAAACGAAAAAACAACACTGTTGCTGACCCTGGTCAACCACAACAACGCAACAATAAGTTCCCTCGGGCATCTTCATCGACTGTTGGACCCCATGGCCCGCACATTTTCGCCCCTGTTTTTCCACGACCACCATATTTTCCACCGAATCCGCATGCGTTTCTAATTTCTTTAGACTCTCCGCAGTTTGTCTTAGGTGGAAGCGGGGACATCGTTCGTCCTAATAGGGGTGTTCTCCCTAGTGCTGGATTGCGCTACTGAAGTATGAAACATCTCTAAGCTTTAGGTATTGCCTTTTTCTCAAGTCACAAATTTAAATTTTAGCATGATTTCACACTAGCCAATAGTGCTACTTACCAAGAGTAGTTGTAAATAGTAGATGATAAGCCCAGTATGTAGCAGTAGTACTAGTAGCAACTAGCTATCTGCCGTTTATTGTCGTTTACAGTTTCCATGACCTTGAACATCTTAACACAAGTGGCTGTACCGCAACAGACACTATGGCTGGAATATTTTGATAGATTAGCAACAATATTTAATGTTAAGTACACTTGGGCAGTGTAATTTTGTGTTGCTTATATTAATTATTTGTCCACTACTAAAAATCAACATCTACAACTTACCCTTAAAAGAGAAGAAGAAGAGGAAGTCAATATGTGTGAGCATGAGATCTATACGCTATGATCCCTGTCACACCACATTTCCCGTCGCTTCTTTTTTTAATCGTAATTTGAACTTTTAATTTTTAATAATTAATCCCTTTAATTTATCAAACTGTTGTAATTTGGCCTGAATTAATAACAGGGATATCCACACACTTCTCATTTTTTTTGGTACTTGCTACTTTATCTTCCAAACTTTTTGTATTTTTGGCAAATTCTCAACTTTTATTTTTGGTAATTACTTATTAGTTATGTTATATTCGAAATCGTTATGAGTGATGTAACCAATTTCGATAATATCGTAATGGCTTAACAAATTTAAAGGTTTAGTTGTGAAGATTAACCTACATCTGATTCCAACCACCCAAAACCCATATACCAAGGCCTAAAAGACAAAATTCACGAGAAACTATTACAAAGAGCCAACGGGAATGGTCACGTGCTTTTTCTATTTCTTTTTTCTTTTTTTTAATATAAGTCAGTGACCAGTGACCACTCCCTGCATCGCAATTGCTTACCATAATAACATGAAAAAATGTATTGAGTGGCAACTTGCAAATGCAAACATTTTCTTATTAAATGTTCGGAAAGATTCAATTTTTTTATGGAAAGAAGTTTCAATATGAGCTAAAAATGAAAGTTTATAACGTTCGGCTGAGTCTGACGGTCAGAATGAAAATTTCAGGCCAATCTAGCCCTACGGGTAGAGACCCACATTGAAACTGAAAAAAAAAAAAAAATTCAAAAAAGGTGTTCAAGCTTGACTTGAATAAACTTTTGGGTTCAACACCACAGCTCGGTCTAAAGATTCAGACAGATTGGGTTGGACTCATGCCAACTGGTTGGGCCTCGAGTTGACCCATTTAGTTCGTCCAAACTTACAACTATAATATGAACTTATAAGGGCACTTTACAGGATTATCACAAGTTTTAGATTTTGATTAAAATATACCAGAAGACATAAATTACTGCAAAAAATGTTACAGTTAAAAATACTTAAAAATCATAAAATCATCAAAATAAAAAATATATACATGAAAACCCACAAAATGTCTTACGAAATCTAAAATACAGAATCAAATGCACAAAAGTATAAATATAATTTTGATCAAAATACTAAAATAATGTCATTGTGATATATTTTACAATAATTTTAATACACGATAAAAGTCAATCAAACCTTAAAAATTAAACATCTCAATTTATACAAGTAGGAAGACTCTCTCAAAAAATCGCCTACAAAAAACTTCGCGTAGTCGAGGCGCCGAAATACTAGTGTACTCTTTTTCTTCTTCTTCTTCCTCCTCTTCTTCTGTTTCATATCTATGTCATGTGATTCACCCTTCAAAAGTTTGTAGTTTCGTAGGTTTCTTCCTAGTTAAGTGCTTCATTGTTCCTTTTTCCCGTAAAGTTGGTAAGCATGGGGACCCACTATCTTACTCCATTATTCGTCCTCGTCCTTATGCAAAATCAAGTGGAGCAAGACTCACAATGCGCTTTACTTACATAACAAAACCTGATCATCATTGTTGGAGTAGCCAACCCTCTTATATATAAACCCATCATAACTCCTGTTATGACACTACTTATTAAGGTCTCGTAGGTTTCGTTGATTTGAGTTTAAAATTCAAATTTTATTACAGTAAAAAGCTCTCACAAACAGTCACATCTAACTTTTTTACTACAGTAAAAAGCTCTCACATAAAATTATATTTCAACTCAAATTTTAAACTCGAATCAGCGAAACAAACGAGACCTAAATTATAGGTTCCACAGTAAGATAATGAGATTCTATCTCAAAAAGTTAAATTAAGGAGTGAAATAGCCCACTCTTTTATATATAAACTCATCGTGGCTCTTATTTATTACTCACACGGGACTTTGTTCTCACATCGAAGATAAAATATTCAACCAAACGAACAAAGAAAAATAGAGAAAGGATTTTGAAGTAGAAAATAGAATTTTAGGTTCTTTGGTAGAGAGTAAATGAGGAAGAAAGAAAAATGAAAATTTATAGAGCTACTAGTTTTAAATCCTCTCAATATGAAGAAAAGATGAGGAAAAAAATTTAACAAATAAATAAAGTGTAAAATAATAATGTTAACCTTTATCATTCATCATATTTTTATTTATATTAAGGTATTATTATGAAATGCTTAGACTTCATTTTCTTTTCATTTTTCATTTTTTTTTACCAAACAACATGAGAAAAAATCTCAATTCTATCATTTTACTTCCATTACTTAAATATTTTACTTCTTTTTTCTTTTTATCCCACCAAACACAGCCTAAAAGTGGTATATAATTCAATTTAAGCCGCATCTTGCCAATAAGCCGTATAATTACATAGGTCAATGGGCAGTGGAACATCATGCTCACAAAGAACTATCAAGCACAATACCTAGAAACTACTTCCTTCCTGCATCACGAATTTCCATTATTTTTTCAGCAAATAAATGAACATATAATAACATATGAAAAATAACATTGAGCAAATATATATATATATGAAAAATAACACTCACTCGATCAAAATAAATAAATAATACAAGTCTTCTCGTACTAGTGCCTGCCTTAATGAATATTCTGAGTGGCAACTTGCGCACATTAAACAAAATGTATAATAAAAAGTTCTCAAAAAAAAAAAAACAAAGGCGCCAAATATTAGTATATTAAGGTCCCGTTTATTTCACCGATTTAAGTTTAAAATTTGAGTTTTATTACAGTAAAAAACTCTCATAAACAGTCACATTTAATTTTTTTATTACAGTAAAAATTTCTCACATAAAGTCATCTTAACTCAAATTAGCGAACTAAACGGACCTTAATACTCTTCTTCTTTGAGTAGCCCAAAAAAAAAGAAAAAAATAACAATCTTCTTCTTATAGAAAAAAGAAAAAAAAAAGCGTCAAATACTAGTATGCTAATGTCTCGTTCATTTTACCGATTCGAATTTAAAATTTGAGTGTTACTACACTAAAAAGCTCTTAGAAGCAGACACATCTAAATTTTTTGTTACATTAAAAATTTTCATGTAAAATCACATCTTAACTCAAATTAAAAACTCGAATTAGAGAATTAAACGGGCCTCATACTCTTCTTCTGCCTTGTTTATTGTATCCGTGTCATCTAAACTTTGATTCACCTTTCAAAAGTTCATACGGCCCGTTTAATTTGCTGATTTGAGTTTTTAATTTGAATTATAATGCGACTTTATATGAGAATTTTTTACTATAATAAAAAAGTTAAATATAATTGTTTTTAAAAATTTTCTACTCTAATAGAACTCAAATTAGTGAAATATGGCTTCGTTCATTTCACCGATTCAAGTTTTCAGTTTTAGGTTTCTACAGTAAAAAGCTCTCAGAAAATGTCACATCTAACTCTTTCTGTTATAGTGAAAAGCTCTCAGAAAATGTAACATCTCAATTCGAATTGAAAACTCAAATCCGCGAAGTGAATGAGGCTAAGGGGCTGTTCTTTTACTGTTTTTGAGTAGGTGACTTGAGTGTAGATTTTGAGTTGAGTTTGAGTTATAACTTGAGTTAAATCTGTAATTTGAGTTTGTGTTTGGTCAGATAAGAATCTTTTTGAGTTTGTGTTTGAGTGAGTCAAAACTTGAATTTGTATTTAGATAGTATTTTAATAAAACTCAATGCTGATAGAAAATTTTAATTGGGTATATTATAAGTGGGGTTTTATTCGTCTTTTTGCTGTGAACGCATAAAAAAATCATCTAAATCAGAATTAAAACGAAAAAGTTATAGCATTTTTAAGAATAAAAAAAATATTATTCATTAATTTGAGTTTAAATTTCTAAACTCGAGTTGAAAGAAAAACTTAAACTTGAGTTTTAATCTCAAACTCTAATTCAAACTCAAATTTAAACTTAAAAAAATATAAATTTAAATAAAATTATAACTCAAATTATTTTTTTTAAGTTTTTAACTTAAAAAAAGCCGCGGAACGGCCCCTAAGTTTCTTCCTAGTTAAGTACTTCATAGTTTCTTTTTCCCATAAAGTTGGTAAGCGTTGGGACCCACAATCTTACTCCATTGTTCGTCCTTTACATCTGCAAAACCAAGTGGAAAACGACTCACAATGCGCTTTACTTACATAACAAAGCCCGATCAGCATATTCTTCTTCTCCTCTCTAGTGTACAATATTCAACCAAACGAACAGTCATAATTCCTCTTGAAAAGATCGGCTTAAAAACATTTCCGTACAACCGCAAGTTTCAGAGCAGAGTCTTGGCGAAATGGTAGATCACTTGGTCTCTCTCCAGAAATTCATAGGAACCCGCTTGAACGAGCTTGAGATTAAGGAGGCCCGCGTGAAAAAACTCCTTAAAGAACTCGAATCCAAGGAGAAAGAGATCGATTTGGTCCGAAACTTTGATTTCGGTTTTGGGTCTATGGCAGGCATGGACGGGAAAGAATTGTTGGGTTTCTTGAGTGGGTACGTGGGTCAGCAAGAAAAGCTGCACGATGGCATTTTCCAAGCGCTTAAATCGTGTGAAGAACCGGAAAAATTGGTTCTTGATGCGGTTAAAGAGTTTTATTCCGAGAACGGGGAAATGGATATTGGAGGAGGGACTGTTTGGAAGAGAAGCTGTGTGGTTTTGCTGGAGCAGTTGACGAGGCTGAGGCCCAAAATTGTGCCTCCGGATGTGAAGGCGGAGGCGGCGAGATTGGCCCGAGAGTGGAGGGCAAAGATGAAAATGGAGGAGGGACAAAAGGGTGTTTTGGAGGTCTTGGGGTTTTTTCTGCTTTTGGGTGCCTATGAATTAGTTGGTGAGATTGATATTGGTGAAATGTTGAGTGTTTTTGAGAGTATTGGGCAGCAGAGTGAACAAGCCGAAGCCAGTGAGTTGGAAATAGAGCTTGGTTTAGGTGTCACAGATCCGAGTATGTTTTGGAAGTTTGTATTGAATTGTATTTGTATATCCATAATAAGGTGTTTGCTTCAATATCTTTGTCACGGAAAATATGTCTTTACACCATTTGAAATGCAAATATTGAAAATGCCAAATTTGGCAAATGCTATAATTGGTGCTAAATTTGACACCAAGTTGAACACATGCCCAATACACATTAAGAATAACATTGATTAGAGAATGGTTTCTTACCAAATACCAAATTTTGGCATTGGCATAGAAAGGTAGAATTGAATTGGAGATGCTCTTATTGTACCTTGAAAGAGCAGTGAAGTTGTAGTTGCATCGATCCACTATTATGTGCATCTTGATTGCTACTTGTTTGAAACTTATTTAGGTATATGGGGCTTTGTTTATCTTAAAGGTTTCTCCTTGTTGTGAATTGTTTGATCTTATACCTACTTAGTGAGCACAACCCTTGATTCTCAAGAAAAGATTGACCGGTCAATGAAGGAAGAATTGCAGTTGGTCAACCAGATAGCTTCTTCATTTGCAAGCCGCTTGGAAGTGCTCAAGTATTTTTGTGTTGGTATGGATGGAAGGCATTTGAAATTGTTTCTCTATCAGCAGGTGGAGGAGTATGGTTCATTGTGCAGTGAGGTTTATGATGCTCTAAGTCATGCTCCGGATCCGGCAAAGCTTGTCTTGGATGCAATACCCGGTTTTTTCCGTTCACAGCCCCAGTTTGATAAGAGTCTAACAATGGCTAAAGTCAGAAAGAGTTCCATTCTTTTGTTAGAGCAATTAATGACTATATCCCCCCAGCTAAGCCCCCTTGTGAGGGGGGAAGCTTTGAAGATGGCGGATGTGTGGGGAGCTAACTTAGGACAGATTTATCAACGCCCAGTGACCGTGTATGGATTTCTGCTTTTTCTAGCGGCCTATGGATTAAAATCTAACTATGAGGCAGATGAGCTTCTTCGTCTTTTGGGAATCGCCAGTCAGTATAAAGCCTCTCCTGTTTTATGTCAGGTCCTTGGTTTGACAGATAAAGTAGAAGGTAAGCAGATCCCAAATATGTTGTTAATTTTCTTCCACTTTTAAATAAGAAACATATATCTATGTGCTCCAAATTGTTTTATTATCTATCATAGTTAAGCTTTATATTTTCATGCCATCCCTTATGTTTTGGATGGTTCGATGGATATCAGATTAGAATGACTAGAATTCGGCTTGTGGCAATCGTACTTGCAATTGGCTTTTGGTCCTTTTTTTTTTCTCTTTCTAGTAGCAGTTTGATTAAATCCACGGTTCTTGATTTATGTCTGACAGTTGTAATCCAAACCCTCATACAAAAGACTCTGCTGCTTGAAGCCGTTGACAATATTTATGCGTATGAACTGATGGATAAGTTCCAGCCAGTACGTCTTCTAAAGGGCTATTTGAAGTTTTTTAAGAAAATAATATACAAGAAAGGAAACAAAACAAAATTACAACAGGTATTTGTTTCGTATGTTCTTTCTCATACTGCAAGTCAATATTGGTTAAGATTCAACTCTGAGTTTCGAACTTTGCTTACAGGATGGGGCCATAGACAGAGAAATAGCTGTTACGAGAACTGTTATCAAATACATTGCTAAATACAAACTTGAATCAGAATATCCACCTGATGACCTTGAGAAACAAATTGTGGATCTGGAAAATAAGAAGAAGGAGCCCAAAACTGTATCCACACGGACAGAGAAGATGAAATCGAAAGGGAAAAGTAATGCTCTAATCCATTCTCCAGCATGTGGTGAAAACAGTTGAAATTTTAATGAAATTTAGACAGTGAGTAAAAAATTAGCTTTCTTATGATAGATTAATGTGCATATTCAATTATAATAGACTTTGTTATATGGTTGCTACTTAATCCTTTATATATGATTGCTTTAAAAATTATTTAAGTTTGAATGAGTTTGGTTTAAATTTAAAGTTCCCTAGCTGATGGTATCTCCATGCGCTGCTTGATGTTATGACTGCTTAGCGAGTTCTATCCCTCATTGCGGAGTAAAGGCTGAACCATCTGCGAGTCAAAAGGATTATCTAGAGTTGGACAATGAAACATTTTCTTTCTCCACTGGTCTGCAGCTTCAACTGGGGTCTTTCTGTATCAGTGTGGATGGAGGGCGTTCAAGCATCCTATCCCATGAGCATGTGGAGGACCACGATTCACTGGTTTCTTCATCCGCTAGCCCTTGGCCTGAACTCAAGTCCTTTTGCATCAATATGGACGGAAAGAGTTTGAGATTGTTTCTATATAACCACGCGGCGGAGCATGATTTCATGTGCGGTGAGGTTTGTGATGCTTTACAATTTGCGTCCGACCCAGCAAAGCTTGTTTTAGATGCAATGCGGGGAAGTCTCTGTGTGCAGCCTGAGTTTGATAAGAGTTTGTCAATAAACACGGTAAGAAAGAGCTGCGTTCTCTTGCTGGAGCAGTTAATAACTATATCACCCAAGATCAATCCTCGTGTGAAAGTGGAAGCTCTGAAGATGGCAAATGAATGGAGAGCTAATTTGGGACAGCAATATCAGACTGGTTTGAATGTGTATGGATTTCTGCATTTTATCGTGGCCTATGGATTCACGTCTTATTATGGGGCAGATGAGCTTCTCGGTCTTTTGGCAACCGCGAATCAGCACAGAGCGTCTCCTGGTTTATGTCATATCCTTGGTTTGGCAGACAAAGTCGAAGGTGAGTAGATCCCAAAGATTGTTTGTTATAATCCCACCCTTTCAGATTGAGAAATGAATTCCGTACTGGATTTCTAATCTGTTTGAACTTCATATGTTATCTATATCAAACTTCAGCTTAATCTTTCCTTGCAATCTCTCACCTGGTTAGAGTTATTACTGAATTAGGATAACTGTAAATTGGCTTAGGTGATAAAACTCTAGATATTAGGCTATTCGACGTTGTTTGTGATAGTTTGATGAAATCAAAAACAGTGATAAAACTTTAGATATTAGGCTATTCGACATTGTTTGTGGTAGTTTAATTAAATCTGTGGTTTTTGATTTGTCTGACAGTTCTTATCGAGAATCTCATCCAAAAGTCTATGCTACTTGAGGCCATTGAACATATATATGCATTTGAACTGAAAGATAGGTTCCAACCAGTACATCTGCTGAAGGACTATCTGAAGCAATCTAAGAAAAAAATATACAAGAAAGGAGCCAAATTGATTTCGAAAGAGGTATCACTTTTTTTCTTCAAGCTACACTTTGGCATTTTCCATAGCATGAGGTTCAATTCTAACTCTGCTGCTTCGCTGTGATTTGCTTATGGAATCAGGCCGTAGACAAAGAAATAGAAGCTGTGAGAACTGTAATCGGATATATCGCTAAATTCAAGCTTGAATCAGAATACCGACCTCAAAATCTCGAGAACTATATCGTTGAGCTGCAAAAGAAGAAAGGCACATGTAAATGAATGATACCGTACAGCCAGAGAAGCAGAAAGCAAATGATAAACTTATCAGTATTTCAGTTGAAAGCCGTGTAAAAACAATACACAATATCAAAGAAAAATCTATTTTACGGGTTTTTTTGGGCAGGACGGATCTGGAGTGCCAAGCTCTACGTTTTTTACTCGGCAGATGAGCTCACTAAGATGGGCAGTTATAATTTGATGATCCTAAAAATGGGTGCATTGGGCATTCTGTATCTGCTGAACATAAAACGAGTAATGAGGGCTTGTTTATTTGCATTTTTTGAGTTAGGGTAACTTGAGTTCAGATCTTGATTTGAGTTAAGGTATATTTAAGTATAGTTTGAGTTGAGACTCTAATTTGAGTTTGTGTTTGGATGTGCACATTTTGAGTTATGGTTTGAAATGAGAATTTATTTGAGTTTGTGTTAGGGTGGATCAAAACTTGAATTTGTATTTATGTAGTATTTTAATAAAAACTCAATGGTGATAAAAAATTTTAATAGGGTATATTTGTGAGGTTTTATTCGTCTCTTTATTATGAACGCATAAAAAAAATCATCTTAATCAAAATTAAAATAAAAAAGTTATGGTGTTTTTAAGAATAAAAAAATATTGTTCATTAATTTGAGTTTTGAGTTTAGGAACTTGAGTTGAATGAGGAATTTAAACTCGTATTTTAACCATAAATTTAAGTTAAAATTTAAGTTCAAACTTAAATTTTATAAAAGAGCATAAACTTTAGTAAAGTTGTAACTTTTTTTGAGTTTAGATGTAAATAAACAAGTCTAGGTTTCACTTAAAGAGTGGAGAAGTGAAGTTGTATGTTTGAGGCAATAAGACTGTCTTGTATAGAAATATTGGTGACAAAGGATTCATACCTACGTGATTTCTATAATTTGGTTATTGTAATTTTTCTTTTTTGGTCAATGAAAATCAGAAAGACATGTGATATTGGTGGATTATCACAAAGATAATGTTGTATCTTAACGCTTAACGCCATTTAATGATTATAACATTAGAGGTGGATTTTGGATTATAACACAAAATTAACCTCTAAATTAGAGGCGGATTTAGGATTATTAAGTTTGCAACTAATACTTTTTGCGTAAATTATTATAGGTTAGAGGTGAACATTTAAAGATGAAAGCGACTAATTAAATTTGCAACTACTATTTTAGTATTTTGTTTTTTTATATACAAGTTTACTTTGATCATAACATGCAAGTCAGGATTATTGAAGTTGTAACAGACATTTTGTTTAGTACTTTGGTGCATTAGACATTTTGTTTCTGCTGAATGTATGATGAGTACTGAGGTATGGCTCAAAGAAAGTGAAGTCGTATGTTGAGGCAATAAGACTGTCTTGTATAGAAATATTGGGAACAAAAGATTCCTACCCATGATTTCTATAATCTGTATCTTGTTAATGTTGTTTCTTTTTCTTTTTTGTTTGATCAAAAAAGTGTTAATAATAAGGACATACATGTCATATTGACTGGATAATAAGGACAAACATGTCATATTGATGGCACGCCAATACTGGATTATCTCAAGGATAATGTTGATATATCAAATACTAAAAGGATTTCCTTTTAACCTCCATATTAGAGGTGGATTTAGGATTATGACAAAATTAACTTTGCAACTACTATTTTTCACATCAATTTTTACATAGTTAAAGACAAATATTTAAGAATGAAAACGACAAATTAAATTTGAAACTACTATTTTTAGTTTATTTTTATGTAAGATTACTTTGATATAAAAAATAAACTTTGATATAAGATAAAAAAAATTTTTACGTAGTTAAATAAGGGATAAAAAATGACGGCGTGTTTTTTTTTTTTTTTTTTTTTTTTTTTTTTTTTTTTTTTTTGTCATCTCTTATAACTTTTGGAGATGTCTAAATTATTGGGAGACATGGCATACCTACCTCTTCATTGGTTGAATTATTGCGAAAAATAAAGGATACAAAAGAGAGGCTCAAATCAACTAACAGTCAACCTTAAAGAACAAGTCAACAAAATCCAAAGTCTACGCAAAGGTAAGGAGGGAACTGGGAAGGAAACCAAAGAAAGACCCCAATATGAAAGTTGCAGCTGTCCAACATATGCAGCATTGTTAAACCATATATTTACAACTGGAAAAAAAAAAAAAAAAAAAAAAAACGTGTTTTACTGTGTAGTGCATGTTTTTGAAAATTGATATGGTATTGAACGAAATTTTCAATTCAAAAAGAATAGACATTAAAAGCTCGTTTAGTTCGCTGATTTGAGTTTTTAATTCGAATTGAAATGTGTCTTTATGTGAAAAATTTTTACTGTAGTAAAAAAATTAGATGTGATTATTTCTGAGAATTTTTTACTGAAGCAAAACTCGAATTCTAAACTTAAATTGATAAAATGAACGGGACTTAGATAACATAAAATATAAAAATAACCATATAAAATGCATATTTAATGATAGTGCAAGTTTGTGACTGTATCAAAATAAATATATATATATATATATACTGTATAGTTTCTAATGCAAATTAAACAATAAAAAAGAAAAAAAAAATTAATGATAGTGCAAGTTTGTGACTGTATCAAAATAAATATATATATATATATACTATATAGTTTCTAATGCAAATTAAACAATAAAAAAGAAAAAAAAAGAAAAAGAAAAAGAAGAACCTTATATAGGTTTTTTCCATTCTATATCATAGATTTCTCCCTTAGAAAACTTTCGAGAAAAAATCCCCTTTGAGCGTCTACAGAGAAAAAAATTCACTTTTAAGTTGGCCCCACCCAACTACTCAGCCCACGTGTAAAGGCCAAAGTAAGATGCGGTGAGCCGAAGATGAATCACTCGGACACGCAATGGACGACACGTGTATGATCGGATGGATTAAGATGAAGCAAAAAAAGTGAGCGGCGCAACGTTCCCTTGAACCTCTGACATCCGGGTCCCACGCCACCCTCTCTCTCACGAATCACAAGGGATATGCCACCATCCCTTATTTTCTTCTTTTTCTCTTATTTTCTTTTTTTTTCTATTCCATCTGATTTTCTTTGCAACTAAACAGAAGTTTTATTTTCGAGACTTTCTTGGTAGTAAATAAATTATCGATAATCTCTCATTTTTCAGATGTAAAAGTTTATTTATTATGTTATGTAATTTTGATTAAATTTAATAATAAAATATTACAACTATTAATAATGCGGATTATAAACAAACTCTATTTATTATTATTATTAGTCGTAGTTTTTTTAGACAAAAGAGGAAATTTGTTTTGGATTAGACAGAAGATTATAGAATGGTAGGTGAAGATGGAAATGTATTAGATGGATATAATCACAATGGATTCTCCATTTCACCTACCATTATCCATCTCAATATCGTTTCAGCATAATATATATATATATATAATTAATTAATGCATATCAAAGTTGTCTTCTGCGGACATTTTCTTTGTGAAAAGTGGAAATTGTTGGATCTTGGACGGTCGTGTGTGCTATTTGGCTTTGTCCTTCAACTTGTTCTTTAATACTTATGACGTGGGAATGAGTTGGTGCCTAAGTGGAAAGGAAAAAGACTTTTGCAAGCGTCATTTTAAAAGGCCAGAAAAAGTACCGAAGTCTTGCACTAACGAAGGAAAAAGCTGCACCAACCGCCGTCGAGGTTGAGTCGTACTCTCTCCCAAAGACGAGTGAAGCGGCAAGATGGCCCCGCACGTAAACAAAAATGTCGTTTATTTCATAATTTAAAATTTAAAATTTAAAATTTATTATAATAAAAAATATTTAAAAATAATTATATAATTTTTTACATAAAATTATATCACAACTCAAATTAGTAAATTAAATAGATTCAAAGAGTAAAGTCGGACCCAATTGCTATATGTGATGCGAAACTGTCACGGAACGGGGCATCAATTTTGTACACAGAATGGCATCAAGTGGTGGAGCTCAATCACACTCACAATTGTTGTGAGAGGACAATGTGATTGAATAAGGGTGCTCGTTAAAAAATTATTATTATTTAGGCCTCGTTCGCTCGTACCACATGCATATATATTAAAGTTGGCTCACGGACAAGAATAATGTTATGACTTTTCTTTTCTTTGAGAAAAATAACTTTTTAGTTGGTCCTCCGAGACCAATTGTGGTCATGATCATGACTTCTTTAAAAAATACATTGTCCTGCGATCAAATTATATTCAACGATATTCCAAATATATATATATATATATTCAACGGTATTTAAATTTTGTGAAACATTTAAAATTTTTTAAAAAAGCTGGCAACGTGTGAAAAGTGATTCAAATGGCAGGCTTCACCTAATTTCTATATATTCTCTCAATTGGTTTAACCTATTATCTTTGACTACCTCAATATTTGACTCCTTGATGGATTAATGGGAGCAAAACATGGTCGCGTCACTCTTTAAGATTCTCGTTTATTTTGCTGATTCGAGTTTGTAATTCGAGTAGAGATATAATTTTGTGTGAGAGCTTTTTACTGTAACAAAAAAGTTATATGTGACTGTTTCTAAGAGCTTTTTACTGTAGTAAAACTCGAATCGACGAAATGAACAAAGCCTTAACACCATAGAAGAATTTCACCGAACATTTGCATGATTTATGACTTATAAGTTTTTCTCCATAATTTAACTGGGCAGGTTAGGTATTTATCGAGTTTTTTTAATTTTATATTTTTTTTTATCGTAATGTGATTTTTATTAAATCTAACATTTAGAAACATACCATATCAGAAAAAATCAAATTACTTGGGTTTCACCTACTCCCCATGGCCTGCACCAGTTGAACCTAACCATTACTGGCATGCGCTGATCACAAGGAAGATGTCAAATGCTTCCCGGCAAGGCAAGCGCTGAAATTGATTACTACATTTCCCTTTTTATTCTTCTTTTTGCCCTTTTGAGCCATTCTCATCCCTTCATTCATTTTACCTACAAACTGCCACCAACTCCCAAGTACCCCAATTTATATATAAGTCCCGACATCTATTTAAGTGTATTGCCTATCTCAGCTTTTCTGTCTTTGCATAGCTTGTTTTTTACTTCTTCATGGAATTGGACAGCATTGCAATCCAAGTAGAGAAATCCAACTAAATAGCTATTCTTTCTGTATTCAAATTGTCTTCTTGATCTCTTTCCAAATAGCTTCTGTTTTTTTATTATTATTATTTAAGGGCAAACAACTGGTACGCACATCAATCCCAGCCCTCATTTGTTGTAGTTTCTTTGGCAAATTCCAAGGTGTTGGGATGAAGAAAAGTTCAACCCTGATCTGTGCACCACTAATGGCTCAATCCATTGAGCAAATGGTGAGCCAAATGCACCAGGCAAAGGCACAAGGTGCTGATATGGTGGAGATCAGGTTGGACTGCATTGACAACTTCCAGCCCCGCAATGACCTCGAAACCATCTTGAGAAACAAGCCATTGCCGGTTCTTACCGTGTACCGGTATGGCTTCTAACTAGTTAGACCTTCTTATCTTGTGTCAATTTGGCAAGGCTAAAAAATGAGACTTTTCTGTTTCTGTTTTGTAAGAAGCTTGTTCATGATTTCAGGCGAAAACAGGAAGGTGGTCTGTACGAAGGCGATGAACGTGCTCGAGTCGAAGCACTTCATTTGGCTCAAGAGTTGGGAGCTGATTATGTCGAATATGATCTCGAGGTATAATGCTTTAATGTTCTTGAGTTTGTTGAAATATTCAGTTTTTTTAATTTTCCATCTGAATATCTTATCTATTATAATAGTCTCTTTTTCAATCAAGAACTGTTGAAAGGCAGAAAACTTATGTATTTTAGGTGGCTTCTAAGCTTGTGGAGGAAAACAAAAAGGAACGTAGTAGAGACAGCAAAATTATTGTGTCTTGCTATGTGAATGGAGTGACCCCTTCAGAAGAAGATCTCAGCCATATTGTTGCAAGCATTCAAGCTACCGGTGCCGATATTGCCAAACTCGTCATCAATGCAGCTGATATTACAGAATTACCAAGAATTTTTCACCTCTTATCATGTTGTCAGGTTTGTGTTTTTTCTTTTCCTGTTTATATAGCAACATTGGAGAATCATTCAGAAAAGAAGTAAACAGATGTAGTTTCAATAAGAAGTATAAAACAAAGTATTGGTAGATTAATTATTCTGAAAACTTGACAGTTTTTGGTATTGCCTGCAGGTGCCACTGATTGCATACTCTTCAGGGGAAAGAGGTCTTATAAGTCAGATATTGTCCCCAAAATATGGCGGGTTTATGGTATATGGCACTATAGAAGGAGATTCTGTTCCGGGTTTACCCACTTTAGCTAGCCTCAGAGAAGCCTACAAAGTTCACTACATAAATGAGGAGACTAAAGTTTTTGGGCTCATCTCAAAGCCTGTTGGCCACAGCAAAGGTCCTATACTGCATAATCCCGTCCTTAGACACGCGAACTTCAACGGAGTTTATGTTCCGATGCTTGTCGATGATCTCCAGAAGTTCTTCGGTGCCTATCCTAGCCATGACTTTGTTGGATTCAGGTATCTCACGCAGTTGTCAATTAGCATGACCAAAAGAACAAAAATCTCAACTCTTCACAAAGAGTACTTTAAAGGGTCTACTCTTGTCTTAAAACGTGATTTGTTTCTCCTCATTTTGGTGATAATCTAGTGTTGGAATTCCATATAAGGAAGCTGTAATTGGATTCTGCAATGAAGTCCATCCACTTGCTCAGGTTGGTCCACTCAAGTCTCAAAGTTGCATTTTCTATTGCTTGTTTTCCTAATAACTATGGAATTTGAGTACTTTTCTAAGCTAATAACTTTTTTAATGGTTCATTAGTCTATAGCCGCGGCTAATACGATTATAAGGAGGCCCGGTAATGGAGAGTTGGTTGGTTACAACACAGATTGTGAGGCTGCAATAACTGCAATAGAGGATGCTCTAATAAAAGGTAATTCACACACACAAGAAAATCCCTAAGCTCCCTTGAAAATGTTATGCTTCCTAATTCTTCAAATGTTTTTCGGTTGATGATCACATTTTTTGCATTTGATATGTGACAGAACACATATCCATTAATGGAAAAACAGCCATGAATGCTCCACTATATGGAAAGATGTTTGTTCTAGTTGGTGCCGGAGGCGCAGGAAGGGCCTTGGCATTTGGCGCCAGAAGTAGAGGAGCTCGTGTGGTCGTTTTTGACATAGATTTTGGTAGGATAATGATAAAGTATGAAAAAAATGTAAAAGTTAATCAAAATCACTTGTGTCCTGATTCTTGTTTTTTGTCCTAAAAAGACAGAGCAAAGTCTCTTGCTTGCGCTGTAAATGGCGAAGTAAGGCGTTTCAAAGATTTAGACCAGTTCCAGCCCGAGAAAGGTGCAGTTCTTGCCAATGCAACACCAATTGGAATGCATCCAAATACAGATAGAATTCCTGTTTCTGAGGTCGTCTACAATTTCCTAGTCTATTTCCATTACCATGGCTTTCAATTTTTGGCTTCTACGTTGACATGTTTTTGCTCTTTTAAGGCAAGCTTGGGAGATTATCAACTTGTGTTTGACTCGGTTTACAACCCAAGAAAAACCAGATTATTGAAAGAAGCAGAAGTCTCCGGCGCCATCGTTGTGAGTGGAGTTGAAATGTTTCTCCGACAGGCCGTTGGTCAGTTCAATCTCTTCACAGGTGGACAAGGTAAGTTTTTATGTTTTTTTTTTTTCCTTCTGTTTTTCCATATCCAATCATCTCATGGTCTAGTCTTTTTGTCATCTTGATCTTTGAAATTTCTAAGGTCATCTTCCTTAATCATGTCAACATGTTTACTGGAAAAAAAAAATGAGAGAGAGATTTTGCTTGGAAAATTCAGATGATCTCAACTCCATTTTCCTTTCCTGGTTTTTGCAGCACCTGTGGAATTCATGCGCGAGATTATTTGGGAAAAGTTTTGATGCTCTCCTTCAAAAGAAACAAACATTCAATTGTGTACAATATATGTGACAAATAGTAAATTGCATATAATTTGATATGCAATATATGATTTAGTCATGGAAATTTCACATAAATCGAGAAATTTCCATGGATGGAAAAATTCATCTTTGGCACAGTTAATGTTGTTGTAATTCATATGATTGATCATGAAAAGTTCTTTTATATCTTATGCAACAAAAGAGCAATACCATTATACCAACTTCAAAGATTGCAGAATATAACATCTGGCTAAAACGCCTACTTTCAACGACAATCTATTCTAAGGTGTAAAGTCATGAGAAGGGTACAAAATGAAGGCCGTGTTTAGAATTAATCCCGTTTTTATTTTTCACATTTTTCATTAAAGAAAAAATGAAAACGTTTTTAGAACGGTGTTTGGTGCAATAAAGACAAAAAATAGAAATGAAAACGATTTTTTGGTTTAGTATAATATGAGAGAAATGAAAAATGATTTTTAGTCATTATTTTTTGTTTTTGTTTTCTCATCTCTCGAGCAGAGAGAGACATTAACGAGTTTTTTTATATTAAAAATAATCTCTTGATAAAAATACCAAACGCATTTTTAAAAATAATTTCTGTCTGAAATTGAAAACGTTTTCATTTTCATTTTCATATAAAAAATAAAATTATTTTAGAACGAATATCCGAACATTTGTCACTTTTTTTTCCCGAATTGTTGGCTTATTTTCAGCCTACTTTTTGGGCAATTTTAGGCTCCTTAGAGATAACATGTATGAAAGAAAAATAATATGGGATCTCGTTTGCTTCAAAATTATTTGCCAATGTAGTAGGTGCAACGGTGCAACCCATGTTAAGTAAACTTCAGATCCAAGTCTGATATGCTTATCTCTTGCTATTGAAACAAATTTTTTATTCTGTTGCTCAACTCAAATGATTTTTCTCAAATGTCTCCTTCATATGTACTTAAACAATCTCCAATTTAATTTACCGCAAAAAAAAAAAAAAAATCTCTACTTTTCCTTTCAAATTGCAATTTTTGGCTGACTAATGTTTATTGTCAGAACTTTTAGGGTATGTTTGGTATATAGTTTTTCACGGGTTCAAATATATAGTTTTGATTCTGCTACAGTATTTTTATCTCATAAAAATTTAAATTTCAAAAGTCATAATCAAAATCATTGGTTAAACCCATATACCAAATTTATGGTAGAATACCGCTAATTACTTTTTGATGGTAGCAGTTATTAGAATTTTTAGTTTCATGACAGGTTATTTAGTAGGATATAAACGATAATCGTTAGTCTCTTTATATAATAATATTAAGAGAAAAGGAGAAAAATACACTTGGTCTGAATTTTCACTTTTTATTTTTAATTAATATCATTTTTAGATAAATAAGTATATTAATTGAAAGGATATTGTAAAAATTCAGATTCATACATTTTAAGAGTAACCGTAACAATTTTCTCTAAGAGTAAATTTAGTATTATGAAGATGCTATCATGAAATTTTCTACAAATACTTTTTTTTCCTTTATCATAAATCAATTCAAAAGTATGGACGTGAATTTATATATAGAGCCAATTTGGCTCATATGACCTTTTTTATTTGTTCTTTTTATTATTATTATTATTCACTCGTGTGCCCTCTACTAATATCAGATACAGAGAGAAAGAGGGATTTAGGGCATTCAAGTTAGGAAATTTTTTAGGGTTTCATAGGATAAAAGGGAAAAATAGTAATATTTTTAAGATTTTACTATTTATTTATTAATTAAAACAATTATATTATTTATTACTTTAAATTTATGAAATCTGCTATACACCATAAATTCCGAGAAAAGGCGTGGATTCCAATTTTTCCTTTAAAAAATTGTAAAAAATGTATTTTAATCTAGCAAAAATTAGACATATCATCTAAGACCTCTTGATGTAATGGCATTTGTGAGTTTGAGTGGGGTGGAATTTGAGTGGGGTGACGTTTAGGTGGGAATTGCTGATTCAATCATGTGTTAATATATATATAAAAAATTATTATCAAGCCAATGTCCCTTAAATTTTAGAGTTATTGTCAGTTTATCCTTAAAATGTTAAAATTCTCACTTTATTCATTGAACTTTAAATTCTTACCGCTTAACCTTTTTTGTTGTGATTTATGTTAAAAATATATAAGAAAGGGAGTTATACTGTTACGTGTAGTCTGTTAAAAATAAACATATAAAAATCATATGATCACATTTAATCTCATCTTTTTTTATCTTTTTTTAATAAAAAATTACTACAAAGAAAATTAAGTGAGTACAATTCAAAATTTTAAAAGTCAAAATTAGAGTTTTTAAATTTCAAGATAAAATGAAAATAATCTTAAAATTTAAGAACACTAATAAAATTAATCTCTTAATAATAGAGATTTTATGTAATTACTTCCGTCATAAAAGGTTAAAACCGGACCGGTAAACTAGGAGTCTCTTTAGCCAAAAAAAAAAAAAAAAAAAAAAAAAAAAAAAGGAGTGGACTTGGTCCACTTACGTCTCTGATTCCACGTTTGGAAAAAAAAGGCCACCAACATAGAAAACAATAACGGTCTTGTATATATATGCAAAGGAAAGAGGCTTACATATAATTTTATATAAAAAAATTTTATTATAATAAAAAAATTAAATGTGATTATTTTTTTAAATTTTTTATTATAATAAAATTTAAAATTTAAATTTAAATTGATAAAATAAACAACTCGCACGTTCTCTCAGGTAATATAGACACGCACACACGTACTAACCCACCAACCCAAAAACCGAACGAACTCTTCTTCTTTCTTCTCTCTCCCTCACCAAAACCATTTCGATTTCAGTTTGTTGCCATTGTTCGCCAATTTCCCAGCTCAAACTCACAGAAATAATATAATAATGGCGTCTCTCGACAGCGTCCCGGTAAAACTTCTTTTCCACCTTTCGTTCATATATGTATACTTTTTTTTTTTTTTTTTTTTTTTTTTTTCACATTTTTTTTTTTTTTTTTTTTTTTTTTTTTTTTGTAGTATTTGATATAGTTATTTTTCCTTTATGCTCATCTTCTGTGATATTTGCTTACATTCTCACCAAACAGAGAAGTGGGCAATTTAATTTATGACTCATTTTGCTTGAAAGTAGGTGCAAAGTTGAGATTGTATTGATTGAATGATTTTTTTTTTTCTTTTTTTGGTAAAACTCTTATCTGGGGTGATCATGATTGATCTAGCTAAGTACTCTTCAAGTTGGCTATGGCGCTCGAAGAAATTCGACGCTGATTTGCGCGCCGGTGATGGCGGAATCGGTTGATCAGATGGTGGAGCAAATGCGAAAGGCCAATCAACTGGGTGCTGACCTTGTTGAACTAAGAGTGGACTTCATGAAGAATTTTAGACCAAGACATGATCTTGAAATCCTAATTCAATATTGTCCTTTGCCAACTCTTGTCACTTATAGGTAATAATGAAATGAATATAGTTCAATATTATCCTTTCCCAACTCTTGTCACTTATAGGTAATAATGAAATGAATATAGTGTTGTGTCAAACGTCAAATTAAACAGTAGTTCGACTTTTGATTTATGTTTACAAACAAAAACGGTTAAAAAATTCTACTATAACTAAAAAGAAATTATAAAAATTTATCAAAAATCTCTCACCACCTAAATTTTAAATACATCTAAAATCTCCTAATCTAAAAGTAAGAATTCTTACCGTCAAAAAATAACCCTATGATCAAATATTCCTACATAAAAAAACAAAAGAGAGAAAGTTGTGTATCAAAGGGGAAAACAAATCACTCTTTCGGCTGCTATGCGGCTCTAAATCACACGTCCATAAGCATATTTATATATGCTTCCAAAGTGAGTCGGCAAACCATGTGAAAAGCTTGACCGGCAAGCTAAGTTGATGAGAGAGGCTTGGGCCTTGGCCCAATAGCTAATGTGAGGCTTAATTAAAGCCACAAACCCAACATATAGTCGTATATAAATGCAAGTTTTTTGGCATGTTAATTTTCATATATAAAAAAAAAAAAAAGTTTTAGGCTGCTTATATATAGTGAAATTTTTGTTTCTGTTATCACTTGGGATTGAATAGTTCTTATTGCGTTTTGGGCTCTTATGATAATAATTTGCTTAGGAAATGGAGGTAAGCGAGAAGAGATTACAGTTTTAACTTCTCTGTTTATGTGGTTGTATGTTCACAGCTCAAATTTTTTTTCATAAAATTAACATGGTCACGCAATTTTCTATTGAGAAAGTATACATTTTGAAGTTGATATGAGATCTGGCTTTATGTGTCGATTGTCATGCATCTTTTAGACCGGTATGGGAGGGTGGCCGGTATAAAGGTGACGAGCGCAAGCGACAAGAAGCGCTGCGCATAGCCTTGGAAGTTGGGGCTGATTACATTGATGTTGAGCTTAAGGTAGTTATCTTGATGCATTGTACTTTACAATATTAAATTTACTGAGGAAAAGTATTATACTTAACGTGCTGAACAAGTCTCTTTAACTTCCATTCTTGAAGGTGGCTCATGAGTTCTTTGATTACATTGAAGGGAAAAAACCGGACAAGTCCAAAATAATTGTTTCCTCACATAACTATCAAAATACTCCTCCTGTCGAGGAAATTGGTGATCTGGTGGCTAGAATACAGGCAACTGGAGCTGATATAGTGAAGATTGCAACAACTGCCTTAGACATCACCGATTCCGCCCGTGTTTTTCAAGTACTTGTGCATTGCCAGGTAAGCTCCAAATGAATGATTTATGAACTTTGGGATTTCTATCTCTCACCTAAATTGACATGTAGAGTGTTCTTCTTACGTTTCCTTTTGAAAGAATTCTGAAGAAAGAAAAACAGTTATACAAATTTATGTTTCCTCTGTATACAATGAATGAGACTTAAACTCAAACTGCAGGTGCCAATGATAGGACTTGTTATGGGGGAGAAGGGTTTGATCTCACGTGTGCTTTGTGCGAAATTTGGCGGATTTCTCACTTTCGGTTCACTTGAGGCGGGGTTCATATCGGCTCCTGGACAACCAACTTTAAAAGAATTGTTGGATTTGTACAACTTCAGACAAATAGGATATGATACCAAAGTACATGGTGTGATTGGAAATCCTATTGGTCATAGTAAAAGTCCTCATATTTATAATGCGGCATTTAAATCTGTTGGTTTCAATGGTATCTATTTGCCTTTATTGGTCGATAGTGTTACAAGTTTCCTGGACACCTATTCATCCCCTGATTTCGTTGGATACAGGTAAATGGTCTAATCTCACAAGCTTTTAATTGCACCATCTGATACAAGTTTATTTGCCCTTTTATTCCTAGAGGATCATATTCTTCGTCAATGGAAATAACATGTTTGTGTTTGTGACTCAGTTACACCATTCCCCACAAGGAGGCCGGGCTTAAATGTTGTGATGAGGTTGATCCAATTGCCAAGGTACGGCCTTCTTAGGATATCTGTACTGACATGAAAAAAATTCCAAAGATTTTCTTTTGCTCATCAAACCACCTATGAAGGATTTTTAAGCCTAACTTTTTTAAGTGGACTAATCAGACGTGCTTTACAGGCAATAGGAGCGATTAATTGCATGATCAGGAGGCCGACAGACGGGAAGTTGATGGGCTATAATGTGGACTATCTTGGAGCAATTTCTGCCATTGAGGAAAGACTAAAAGGTGTCCAATGCTTTCCAAACCAATGTGGTATTAAATGGAGTTAGCTATTTTCTAATGCTTAAGAGCTAATGTTTTTCCTTGCAGGGTTAAAAGGCACAAATCATGCATCTGGTTCTGCCTTGGCTGGTAAGCTGTTTGTGGTTATAGGAGCTGGCGGTGCGGGGAAGGCACTTGCATATGGTGCAAAAGAAGAAGGAGCAAGAGTAGTAGTAGCGAATCGCACATATGGTAAGACTGTAAGGTGAAGAATACATGGCATGCTATCAATAATGATCACTTGTTTTACGTTAGATAGATTTATGAGACCACATGTGTTTCTGATTTCTAGACAAGGCCAAAGAACTTGCAAGTAAAGTTGGAGGTGGGGCTATCACTCTTGCCGAGCTAGAAAATTTCCGTCCCGAGGATGGGATGATTCTTGCGAACACTACATCTGTCGGAATGAAACCAAGAGTAGATGACACACCCATACCCAAGGTTTGGCTCCACCAAAACTTCCAAACAGAACTTAAACTAAAAGGGCTTAATTGAATGCAATTGTGTTTGATATGAGTAGTTAAAGTTTCGTACATATTTGAATTGCAATTAAATTATCATAACTGCAAGTTGATTTTTAACATTCATAGAGTGAAGTAAGTTGACAATTGCTTTTTATATTTTTTGGTAGAAAGCTTTGAAACACTACTCTCTGGTATTTGATGCTGTTTACACCCCAAAGTTGACCAGACTCTTACGAGAAGCACAAGAGTCTGGAGCAGCTATTGTTTATGGGACAGAGATGTTGGTTAATCAAGCATTTGTACAGTTTGAGAGATTTACTGGTTTCCCTGGTAAGTTAAACATGTATAAAAAAAATAACCATTCTTTTATTTATTAGTACCTTTTTAAAAGCATGACTCTTTTGCTCTTGTCGTATTCTTTGTCTCGTTTCTCCTGCAGCACCAAAGGAACTGATTAGGGATGTCTTGGCAAGAAATGCATAAAGAATGAACTTGTTTTGATACCCTTTAGAAAAATATATATATCTTCAAACTGCAGCTTCTGAATTTACTAGTAAAAATAAAAATTAAAAAAAAATTATGTATAAAGATTTTTGCGTGTAACAATAAATTTCCCTATTAGCTTCTATAAGAACTAGTGAACATGAATTTCAGAATTTGTTTATTTTCAGCACAAGCTACATAGGGCCGTTGGGCAAAATTTTTTTTATGTAGCAAATTCTATGTTCAGAATAATGCTGCTGAGTTCAAAGTTTAAGATAACTCAGTGCAGTAAAATATTTTTATAGGTCATATAGAACTATACAATTGTATTGGAGGTGTCAACTAGTTGAATCAGTTAACGGATTGGAAGAGTTTAAGATTGAATATCGTCTTTACCAAGTTGTGTAGAGTTTTTCTTTTGTATATGTCTTTACCAAGTTGGGCATAGCTTTTATGCTTTGCTGGTACTATTATTGCTTCTTTTTTTGTGTTTGTTTTAAATAAATACATGATTATTGATCTTATTTTGCATATTTTGGCATTAGTCTATAACGAGTAGCGCCAATATATATATATATATATATGTGTGTGTGTGTACAAAACTAACAGTTCTTTTATTTATTTTTTACTATTTTTACAACTAATAATTTCTTAAAGTTGATATGTATAGTGTATGACCCTTTGCCCTTGTCACGTTCTTTGCCTCATTTCTCCGGCAGCAACAAAAAAACTGATGAGAATGTCTTGGCAAGAAATGCATAAAGAAAGAACTTGTCTTGATACCCTTTAGAAGCTTGTTGATTTTTTTTTTAGGGTATAATTTCATTCAACTAAAAGGTTTTACAGGCAGTAATTATAATGCAGATGACCATGTGGTATATAACACAAAACACTCGATAGAAACTAATTGCATCGATGAATTCTGATGAAGCATTGGGAAGATGATGTAAGACGAGACGATATTGACAAAATTCTTCGACACATCAATTTGAGCACATATAAGACTTTTTTTAAAACTACTACAATTGATGGAAGCTTCCAATCTATCAAGCATGTAACATATAGCTCTACGACCACCAACATTTCCGCCTAAACTCATAACTAGCAGAACTTCTAACTCATTGTCGGGGCCCGGTAGATTCAGAGGGTATGATGTGGTGAGGGTGTGCACATATAAGTATTTGACTCATTGGTGGCGGTTCCAACGTGGCCAAAACACTTAACGAGCCTTCGAAGTAGATGACGACAGTAGGACTTCTGAGGGTGGTGTGGTTTCCTAAGCCCAAATTAGGCTGAAGAACACGTGTTCTAGGACCCTCTTTGTTGCCAAAATCACGAAAATACTCCTGCAAAAAATGTTAAAAAATCTAGAAAATAATAATGAAGAACTTCGCGAATGAAGAATGGTGGTAGGAGTGATCACATAATTGATGGAGGAGTGACTCGAGAGCTGGATAAGGTTTTTTTATGGAGAAGAGCTCCAAAAGCAGTTTTCGGGCTGCTTTGGAGGCTTTGAGTATGTAGCTTTGTTGGTGAATAAAGCACTGATGGAGAAACGTGATATCGATGAGTCTAATAAAAGAGCTCTGAGGGGAAATGCATGTCACTCTGAGAGTGTGGAGACTGTTTGGAGCACTCTCTCCGATGGTGGAAGAGAGTGGCTCTGAGGTTGGAGGCTTGAATACTTCCGGGAAAGTGTAGAAAAAACTCTTGAATCACTCATATAGTGGTGGAAAAGGATTTGGAAAGTGTTCTTGAGGAGTTTCTAAAGAGGTCAACACTTAGAAATTATGGAGTTCCTCAAGAACTTGGAGAAGACTCCAAGTCTTTGTAGCAAAATACTTGAAGAAATCACTCAAATGACGATGATTTCTTAAGAGTTTCAGCACTTTGATGGTGTTTTCTAATGTGCAAGTGTGTTCTTGGTCTCTTGTGTGTTGAAATGAAGAAGGTAAAGGGGGTTATTTATAGGAGGCGATGGGAGTGCTTGACAGTTACTCTAACAGAGGTCTGAACACTCATTTCCGTTTGGAGGAAGGCTATCAGAGGCTTTTCATGGTTTGACAAAGAGATGGTATGAAAATGGAATGGAAGATTCTGGAGTGGGAGAAATGGCGGCGGGCTGTCGGAGCATTCCTTTTAGGAGGAAAGGTGTCAAATAGCTTTTCGATTTTGACAAAGAGACTTGCCAAAAACAAGATGAAAGGTTTCTCAAAATTTGCTCCAGCGGTGGTCTGATGAAGTAAGACACAAGCAATTCCGTTCAGAGTAAAATCTCAGCTACCTTGTCAGAGGAGGCAAAATGACACCTTAGAAGTGGAAATACTTGAAGGCCAAGTTTTGGATTTTGGGCTGACGCGAAGTGACTTTAGATCTGAAATCTCTAAGAGTGTTTGACTCAACCAAGTGTTCTGAAAACTTTCCTTTTTGGGGGTCTGATTGTGTGTCAGACATTCATCGGAGATTGTTTGTATGAGAATGACCAAGCAGCCATTGTACTTGCTCTGACAACAGACTGTCCTAACACCAGGTTGCTCCGAATGCACACGAGTGCTCCGAATGGACAACTTGATACAGAGAAGAGATGAGAAAGCATGCCTAACATGGAGAGTGCTATGAGAGGCACGTCTGATCATGAGAAAAGCCTCCGAATGAGCCAAAACTAATGGATTTCTCATGCCTTTAAGCTGGAAAAAATTTCTAAAGGATTACGCTTGGCTTTTAGGCCTTTCAAAGGCTGAAATAAAGGATTTTCGGGCTTCTAAAGACAACGGGAATGCTTTCTTAGGTTGAATCCTCCATCACCCATTCATGCTTAATTTGACTAATAATGAAAAAAAAAACCCTAAGCAGGTTTCAAATTGGGTCAAATTAAGGATAAATGAGCCTATGTGATCACTCATGACCCACCAAACCACAACCCATGAGAGTTCCTTGAACGTGGCTTGGGTCCACGAAACGAGTCCAATTACGTCGTGAGACGCAAATGATTTGCCTGGACCCATAATGGGCCTGGTACGAATTCATGTACCAACACTCGCTAAGACCTAAATCTGACGGATAACAAATAAACTCAAATAGCGGGAGAACTACCCCCATTATTACAAATAAAATACTAAAATTAGGTGAAAGTATCGATGCCTTTATTGGACTAAAACATAAAAAATAAAACCAAAAGCACAACCGCCACAAACGTTTAATGAAAGTATAGCCGACAAGAGAACCATCACTGTAGGAAAAACGTTTATAGGGACTAGCGGCGAAGCCAGCAAAATGCCTTTAAATAGCATAATGTGAAACACATGTGCCACCGCCATCAACATTTGGAGCCGATACCACTACCTCCAAAAGAAGTCCACCACCTTTGGAACAAAACACCGAGAGAGTATACTACTACCTCCAAAAGAAGTCCACCACCCTTTAGAACAAAGCACCGAGAGAGTATAAACACCAGACGAAAAATGCACCAAAAAATACCTCCAAGTCACTTGGATTCTATCCTCTAAATGAAATTAGATCTGCCCTAATAAAATCACCATGCCAAACACAGTCACTGCCATTAAAAAGTCCAAATGATACGAGCTTTATAACCAATTTTTAGGACCAGAAATCCAACTATACGCTCGAAAGCGGTTGCGGTTCTAAAATTTTAGCCGACTCACTCTCTCTTTTTTTCTCTGTCTCCTTTCCTTTTTAGGGCCAGCTCAGTAGCATGTTGATTTTTTACTTGTAACATATCCTTAAAAAAATAAATAATAAATAAAAAGAATAAATTTCCCTATAGATTCTATGAGGTCTAGTGAACATGAATTTCAAAATTTGTTTATTCTCGGAACAAGCTGTAAACGGAAAAATTATACGTTGAAAGGGGAAAAAAAAAAAAAAGGAGAGAGATAGTAGATTTTTACTGTGGGATTGAAGAAATATCTTAGGAATCGATTTTGAAACGTCATATTTATATCATATTCTATTAGTTTTGTTTTTTTTAAATAAATATATGTGATTTTAACTCAATCGAATATTCAAAACACTTATTAAAGTACATGTAGTGATATACCTGGAAAGCTAAAAAGAAAAAAAAAAAAAACTCAAAAAAAAAAATAGAGAGAAGAAATATATAGTAAGTGGCAAAATGTCACATCAATATATCAGTAATGTAACGGGTTTTTTATTTTTATTTTTTTGCCTTACAAAAACCTCCAATTATGTTATACTAAGAAAATGAATCTTAAGTTGTTTCGTATATAGCAAAATAAGAAGGAATGAAGTTGTAAAATGTGAATTCATATGGTTCAACACGTTTTGATCTTTCCAAATTTGGAAAGAAAATAAGAGAGAAAATATTTGACAAAACAATATGTGAATAATCATATTGATCACAATCATACAAGATATTTTCTTATTTGTACACGAGTATAATTATAAAATAAATTAGATTGGACATTTTTGTGTTGTTTAGTAAATTAGTACCCTTTTGAAATGGTCTAATACGGCTCCCAATAGTGATATTGAAATAGCATTTGGCTATCATATTATGAAGTTAAATAAAAGAGAACTGATCACGAATTTTATTGTGAAATTTGGATAAAAAAGGCTGTTTCATTTTAAGGTTTTCATTTCTAATGCTTATATATCCGAGAATTATTATTATTATTATTAGAGAGTTTTTATGGCAAGACAATTTTTTAAGTAGGGTCATTTTATTACCATTATATTTAATCGTAATCACATCAAATTGAAAAAATATGTAAAATAAATAAGTTCTTATATATATTTAACGGTTGAAAATAGAAAATTGTTAAAAGTTTATTTTTTCTGATCATAAAACTCTATTATTATTATATTATTATTATTTTACAAACATAACTAAATATAGTTTCACTTTTTTTAATACCCAAACAATCTCTCTATATAAGCAACCAAACATTCTTTTATACGGTCACAACGCTTTTTTTTATTTTTTTTTAATTTTTATTATTTTTTTCTCAGCTAATTAATAAAATAAAATTAGGCTCTCATTTATATTTTTAACATTTATTCTTTATTTTTTTTTACTAAACAATATAAAAAACTCCGGTATTTATTTATTTTATATATTTGCTTCTCTTTCTTTCCTATTTCTCATATCTCTTACGAAACATAGCCCAAATGTTCTTTACCATTAAAGCCTTGAGATGATTTCTTTTTGCTACTAAAGCCTCCAATAAAGAAAATTTGGGTGTATTTGGAATTGATTCTGTTTTTATTTTTCACATTTTTTAAGAAAGAAAAAATGAAAGCGTTTCTAAAACGGCGTTTGGCGCAATAAAGACAAAAAACAGAAATGAAAACGATTTTTTGGTTAGTGTAAAATGAGAGAGAAATGAAAAACGACTTTTAGTTGTTTTTCATTTTTTGATTTCGTTTTCTCCTCTCTTGAGCAGAGAAAAAGAGATAGAGACATTAATGGATTTTTTATACTAAAAATAATCTCTTGATAAAACTATCAAACGTATTTTTAAAAATAATTTATATCTGAGATTGAAAACATTTTCATTTTCAATTTCATACAAAAAATAAAATCATTTTAGAACGAATTCTAAACACGCCCTATATGTAAGGGCACATTATTTTGTCCACGGGTAGAATAAGTTTTTATTTTGAAGGAAATTAATTCAAAATTTTAACAATATGATTTTTAACATGAACATTCATAAACAAAATCATAAAAATTTAATTAAATACATTTTTATTGGGTAATTTAATAAATAATTAATAAAACTTCCCCTACTAGCAAGACAAGATAATATTTAATTTTTTTAGTGAACTCTGAGAAAATAAATTATTAAAAAGACTTAAGAGTATTTTCTCTCATAAAAATTTAATTTGGATGATTCAAATCATGATTTGAATTATAGTTTGTGGTTCGCTATAGTATTTTCTCTCACAAAAAATACACGTAAATCAAAAATAATTTAAATAACATGATTTTAATTCATAAATTAAACATCTCTTTAATTTTAACAATTAAATTTATATTAAACATTATTTATTTTATATATGTTTTAATTTAATATAATTTTAATTAGATCTGACCTTATCATAAAAAGGTTCAAATAATATACCTTATTTGTAAATTTTTCTCCAATTATTTATGCCAATAAAGCAAACTTTTTGTAATTGCATTTTTGCACCAAATTGAAAAGTCAAAACAAGCTAAGCCAATCAGAGAGGTTCTCGCCTAGTTTCTGGATATTTCCAAAAAACCCCGTCACCGCTTGGGACAGTTTTTTTTTCTCAGCTAATTAATAAAATAAAATTAGGCTCTCATTTATATTTTATTAAATATAAATACAAATCAGCGCCCAAAGTGCAAAGGCAAACAAAACCTAGAAGAGCAATTTCAGAGAAAATAAGGGGCTTAGTTTCAGAGCAAAAACGAAAAAACAAAAGAAAGAGGGTCAAGTTTTCCCTCTTTTCTTCTACCCAAAATTTTTTCATTTTTCACGTTTTTCTTCCCGCTTCATTTTCCCTCTCATTTTCTCTATCACTCAAACGGCCCACTAAACCCTTCTTCCCCTAGTTTCTGCAAATTCCTCCACCACTCAGATTTCTAGGGTTTCCGGAGAATTCCTCAGAATCGCACTATTTTCCCGGTATTTTATCTTAATCGGCCTTGCATTTTCGTTCTTTTCTTTGTTCATAATTTGTTCTTGTTCTCACTATTGAGCTGCGGTTTTTTGCATTTATGCGATTTTGTGCTTAAATTTTACGTATGTATTTAAGAGTTTTATTTGAATGTGCATGTGTTTCCTTTTTTTGTTGGACTGATTTTGTTGGAACAGGAGATATCAGAAACTAGGGAAAAGATCTTTATTTGGGCTTTCATTTTTATTTTTTTATCATATGTTTTAATAAACTGTATGAAAGTTTGTTGAAAACGTTTTGCAAGATTGATTTTTTTTTCTTTTTTTTCCTTTTTTCCCCTTTGTGTCTGTAGAATAGTAATCTCTTGCTGAAATTTTGATGGTGGTGCAAAGTTTGGCCATTCTGATCTCTGAATTCTCAAAAAGGCGAGGTAATTGCTTTGCATTCTCTTTTGGATATTCCTGTCAAGTTTTTCCTGTGGTTTTACTGCATGGTTAGTCCTTCACTATTATTATTATTATTTTTTGTTTTAATTGGATATGCATTTATTGGTGGGAATTTACATTTTTCTGGGTCTAATTGAAGCAGGGTGATGGTTTTGGATAAACCGATGAATGATGCAGGAATGGGGATAGATTAGTTTGCGGTGCTTATACTCTATTGGGGTGAATCCCGGCGTTCTAGAATATAAATCGACTATGGAGTGTAACAAAGAGGAGGCTTTCAGGGCAATGCAACTTGCAGAAAAGAAGATGCAGGCCCATGATTTTTCAGGGGCGCAGAAGATTGGTCAAAAGGCTCAACGATTATTTCCTGATCTCGAGAACATTTCTCAGTTGCTTATGGTCTGCGAAGTTCACTGTTCGGCGCAAGTTAAAATTGGTGGGACTGAAATGGACTGGTATAGAATTCTTCAGACTGAACAGACAGTTGATGCTGTAACCATTAAGAAACAATACAGAAAGCTCGCGTTGTTACTTCATCCGGACAAGAACAAGTTTGCTGGTGCCGAGGCTGCTTTTAAGTTGATTGGTGAGGCGAACAGGGTGCTCTCAGATCAACCAAACCGTTCTGGTTATGACATGAGATACCGAGCTTTAGTGAAGACTGCTAGTTCTAGACCGTCACGTCATCAACCAAAAGGGAACTCATTTGCTCAGAAACAGCATAGTGCTGTGAATAATTTTCAGAATCATCCCTGTCCACAATCTACTGGTTGGTATTGGCATCAGCAGGCACAGTCACAAACTTTTTGGACATGTTGCTCCTCTTGCAATACGAGGTATCAATACTACAGAGATTGTGTGAATAAGACGTTAATGTGTCAAAGTTGCTACAAAAGTTTTGTTGCCCTTGATTGGGGTATATCAGGGCCAGGATCCTTTTGGGGTCAATTTCCGCATGTGCAAGAGACTCCTAACCAGGGGCCTCCAAATGTGGCATCACAGGGTATTAATGTAAAGTCATCTGTGGAAAGATCTTCAAATACATTTGGTGGCTCACAACCAATGTCAAAGACAGGAAGCGAGTCCAAGATGGAAGAGACTCCTAATCAGGGGCCTCCAAATGTGGCATCACAAGGTTGTAATGGAAAGTCATCTGTCGAAAGATCTTCAAATACATTTGGTGGCTCACAACCAATGTCAAAGACAGGAAGCGAGTCCAAGATGGAAGAGAGAGATAACGGGGATGTGCCTGTTCCGAAGCAAGGGGTTGGAATGCCTTATCATGATTCCGTCAAGTCTAAGAAACCAGATTCTTCTAAAAAATTGATTAGAAAGAGGGGGAGGAAGTTGACTGTGGAATCCAGTGAGAGTTATATGACTGAAAGTGAAGATGATGTTAGGGAAGATAATGTTGCTGACTCTTCTGCAGCGAATGAAGGTCATCCTCGTAGGAGATCTTCAAGACAGAAGCAGAATGTTTCCTACAAGTACAATTTGAGTGATGATGATGATTTTGTGAGTCCTCCAAAGAGGTCGTGGGTGAGCAATTCATCCGATGTTAGTAAAGAGAGTACTAGAAATTCTTCTGAAAAAGGTGGGATAGCTAATGATGATTTGCCAGCTCAAGCAGAGTTTTCCAGTGTTCCCCTTGAAGAAAGTTCGACAATCAAGAAGAACAGAGCTCGTAAATCTGAGGTTAAGGGAAAGGAAGCAGACATATTTGATCACCCCGGCCAAAAGTCAAAAACCAATGATGATTCTGAGTTGAAGTCAAATGAAGCAGCAGTTCCAGAGAGTTTTTCATCCCCGGATCCTGAGTTTAATGATTTTGATAAGGGGAAGGCAGAAAGCTGTTTTGCTGTTAACCAAACTTGGGCTATTTATGATGCAGTAGATTGTATGCCAAGATTCTATGCTCGTATCAAGAAAGTGTTCTTCCCTGAATTTAAGCTGAAGATCACTTGGCTGGAGGCGAATCCAGATAACAAAGTTGAGATTGATTGGTGTGATAAGGAGTTGCCAGTTGCTTGTGGGAAGTACGTACTTGGGGACACTCAGATGGCAGATCACAATATGTTTTCTCATCAGATGCACTGCATAAAAGGCAGTGGACGAAATACTTTCGTGGTATATCCCATGAAGGGAGAAACATGGGCTCTCTTCCAGAATTGGGGTATTAATTGGAGTACTGAGCCTCAAAAGCATCAACCGTTCAAGTTTGATTTTGTGGAAGTCCTGTCAGACTTTGTTGAGGATGCTGGTGTACATGTAGCTTATTTAGGGAGACTGAAAGGGTTTGTTAGCGTATTTCAACAAACTGAGCAACATGGAATTTTTTCATTCCAAATTCCACCTAATGAGATGTACAGATTTTCTCATCGAGTTCCCTCTTTTAGATTGTCAGGTGAGGAAAGAGAAGGCATTCCCAAAGGATCTTATGAATTAGATCCTGCATCATTACCCCCCAGTTTATTCGAGTCTGGTGATGATAACGATGCAAAAATGGACGGTGGAAGCATCAATGCCGGAATCAATGTCTCGTGTCCCAAGTCACAGAAAAGTGAGGCAGAAGATGCAAGTGGTTTTGAGGGGATTTCTGCATCTGGGAAGCATGAGAGAAGCAGCTTGAAGAAAGAGACTTCATTGCCTAGAAAATCTCCAAGAAAGTCAAATAGTAATGGTCAAACAGGTGGGAGCCAAGGGGTTGCTGTGGACAGTGGTAAGAATGACCTAAGCAACGGAAATGTACCTCTATCAAAGAGAAGAGCCAGTGTGTGTCAGGCTGATGAGGAGGGGATCAACACGCCAAAGAAGCAGGGGAGAAATCACGAATCAGAGGCCTTTAAGCTTAGGAGATCACCTAGGGATGTAAGCAAACAAAAGAGTGAAGCAAATGGTAATCGGCTTACAAATGAAGAAGTGTCTTCCAGGCAAACACATTCCCAAAAAGATGAAAACTCTGATTTCTGCAGCCACACTACTAGTAGCTCCGCTGCGAAGACAAGTTCAAGTGTCAAAGACCCGAGTACTAAGATATCCGCAAAATCTCCTGCTGTTGAACCATCCATAACTCCTAATTGTAATGTGCCACAAGCTGAATGCTTTGACTTTACCGAGCAAAGGTCCAAGGAGAAGTTCAAGGTTGGTCAGATATGGGCCTTGCGCACTGATGAGGATGCAAAGCTGCTCGCGTATGCTCTAGTTAAGAGGATTCAGTCTACCCCAGAACTTCGGGTGCATGTGGGTTTGCTTGATCCGTGTTCACCACCTAAAGATACAAGTCATCCTGTTTGCTGTGGGATTTTTAAATTTAGAAACAAAGAAACCAAGGTGTTTTCACTTTCTTCGTTTTCCCATTGTTTGAATGCAAAACCCATGGGCCTCAATGTATATGAAATCTACCCTAGGAAAGGTGAAATTTGGGCGCTGCACAAGAGCCGGAACGGTGACTTGACTAGTCCTAGTCCGAATAAGGGCAAGTGTGATATAGTGGAAGTGCTGGAAGATAATGACCAGAGCACAACGGTTGTTCTTCTTTTTCGTGTTAGTGGATTCAAGTCAATGTTCAAGGCTCCACGGATCCAGAGATCAAAAACTGGTGTGCTTGACATACCACGTGCAGAGGTGGCTCGATTTCTGCATCAGATTCCTGCATTTCAACATACAGGGGAGAGCGATAGCCGCCTTGATGGCTGTTGGGAGCTTGACCCGTCATCGATCCCTGTTAGCATTGTTTGTTTAGATTGAGGTTGGCAGTAGTATATTTTGTATTCATTTTGTTCTCTATTGTTTGATGTAAGCCGGAGGTTTTGCCAAGATACTCATTGGTTCTGCCATCTGTGTTGTAAACCTGTGGCTTTTTGCACAAAGCACTAGAGAACAAATGTAATGCGGCAAATATCATTTTGGAATCACTGGTTTAGAATCATAGAACTCTATGGCCATTAATTATTGTTCACAATACGTGGCATCTGCTGGTGTTTTTTGTTATGTATGCTTAGCTGAGTTTTGCATTGCCGAACTTGTTTGCTCTTTCAAGTAGTGAAATATATCGCAATTAATGGATATATGACCTGCCAAATTCATTAAGCATTGTGCTAAAAATTTTGGTGATTTTCTCGACACTGTAGGTCAGATCATATGACTATAGAAGTGTTCTAATTTGGTGATTTTCTCTATGCTGTAGTCTAATTATTACATTTTGGTTGAAAGAAATTTATGGACGTATTGCTCAGGTAGCCAGCTGAATGGGAACTTGAGAAAGCTAATCAACTACAGCCGTCGTAGGGAAATATATATATATATATATATAAAGACTTTTAGTTGTTTTTCATTTTTTGATTTCGTTTTCTCCTCTCTTGAGCAGAGAAAAAGAGATAGAGACATTAATGGATTTTTTATACTAAAAATAATCTCTTGATAAAACTATCAAACGTATTTTTAAAAATAATTTATATCTGAGATTGAAAACATTTTCATTTTCAATTTCATACAAAAAATAAAATCATTTTAGAACGAATTCTAAACACGCCCTATATGTAAGGGCACATTATTTTGTCCACGGGTAGAATAAGTTTTTATTTTGAAGGAAATTAATTCAAAATTTTAACAATATGATTTTTAACATGAACATTCATAAACAAAATCATAAAAATTTAATTAAATACATTTTTATTGGGTAATTTAATAAATAATTAATAAAACTTCCCCTACTAGCAAGACAAGATAATATTTAATTTTTTTAGTGAACTCTGAGAAAATAAATTATTAAAAAGACTTAAGAGTATTTTCTCTCATAAAAATTTAATTTGGATGATTCAAATCATGATTTGAATTATAGTTTGTGGTTCGCTATAGTATTTTCTCTCACAAAAAATACACGTAAATCAAAAATAATTTAAATAACATGATTTTAATTCATAAATTAAACATCTCTTTAATTTTAACAATTAAATTTATATTAAACATTATTTATTTTATATATGTTTTAATTTAATATAATTTTAATTAGATCTGACCTTATCATAAAAAGGTTCAAATAATATACCTTATTTGTAAATTTTTCTCCAATTATTTATGCCAATAAAGCAAACTTTTTGTAATTGCATTTTTGCACCAAATTGAAAAGTCAAAACAAGCTAAGCCAATCAGAGAGGTTCTCGCCTAGTTTCTGGATATTTCCAAAAAACCCCGTCACCGCTTGGGACAGTTTTTTTTTCTCAGCTAATTAATAAAATAAAATTAGGCTCTCATTTATATTTTTAACATTTATTCTTTATTTTTTTTTACTAAACAATATAAAAAACTCCGGTATTTATTTATTTTATATATTTGCTTCTCTTTCTTTCCTATTTCTCATATCTCTTACGAAACATAGCCCAAATGTTCTTTACCATTAAAGCCTTGAGATGATTTCTTTTTGCTACTAAAGCCTCCAATAAAGAAAATTTGGGTGTATTTGGAATTGATTCTGTTTTTATTTTTCACATTTTTTAAGAAAGAAAAAATGAAAGCGTTTCTAAAACGGCGTTTGGCGCAATAAAGACAAAAAACAGAAATGAAAACGATTTTTTGGTTAGTGTAAAATGAGAGAGAAATGAAAAACGACTTTTAGTTGTTTTTCATTTTTTGATTTCGTTTTCTCCTCTCTTGAGCAGAGAAAAAGAGATAGAGACATTAATGGATTTTTTATACTAAAAATAATCTCTTGATAAAACTATCAAACGTATTTTTAAAAATAATTTATATCTGAGATTGAAAACATTTTCATTTTCAATTTCATACAAAAAATAAAATCATTTTAGAACGAATTCTAAACACGCCCTATATGTAAGGGCACATTATTTTGTCCACGGGTAGAATAAGTTTTTATTTTGAAGGAAATTAATTCAAAATTTTAACAATATGATTTTTAACATGAACATTCATAAACAAAATCATAAAAATTTAATTAAATACATTTTTATTGGGTAATTTAATAAATAATTAATAAAACTTCCCCTACTAGCAAGACAAGATAATATTTAATTTTTTTAGTGAACTCTGAGAAAATAAATTATTAAAAAGACTTAAGAGTATTTTCTCTCATAAAAATTTAATTTGGATGATTCAAATCATGATTTGAATTATAGTTTGTGGTTCGCTATAGTATTTTCTCTCACAAAAAATACACGTAAATAAAAAATAATTTAAATAACATGATTTTAATTCATAAATTAAACATCTCTTTAATTTTAACAATTAAATTTATATTAAACATTATTTATTTTATATATGTTTTAATTTAATATAATTTTAATTAGATCTGACCTTATCATAAAAAGGTTCAAATAATATACCTTATTTGTAAATTTTTCTCCAATTATTTATGCCAATAAAGCAAACTTTTTGTAATTGCATTTTTGCACCAAATTGAAAAGTCAAAACAAGCTAAGCCAATCAGAGAGGTTCTCGCCTAGTTTCTGGATATTTCCAAAAAACCCCGTCACCGCTTGGGACAGTTTTTTTTTCTCAGCTAATTAATAAAATAAAATTAGGCTCTCATTTATATTTTATTAAATATAAATACAAATCAGCGCCCAAAGTGCAAAGGCAAACAAAACCTAGAAGAGCAATTTCAGAGAAAATAAGGGGCTTAGTTTCAGAGCAAAAACGAAAAAACAAAAGAAAGAGGGTCAAGTTTTCCCTCTTTTCTTCTACCCAAAATTTTTTCATTTTTCACGTTTTTCTTCCCGCTTCATTTTCCCTCTCATTTTCTCTATCACTCAAACGGCCCACTAAACCCTTCTTCCCCTAGTTTCTGCAAATTCCTCCACCACTCAGATTTCTAGGGTTTCCGGAGAATTCCTCAGAATCGCACTATTTTCCCGGTATTTTATCTTAATCGGCCTTGCATTTTCGTTCTTTTCTTTGTTCATAATTTGTTCTTGTTCTCACTATTGAGCTGCGGTTTTTTGCATTTATGCGATTTTGTGCTTAAATTTTACGTATGTATTTAAGAGTTTTATTTGAATGTGCATGTGTTTCCTTTTTTTGTTGGACTGATTTTGTTGGAACAGGAGATATCAGAAACTAGGGAAAAGATCTTTATTTGGGCTTTCATTTTTATTTTTTTATCATATGTTTTAATAAACTGTATGAAAGTTTGTTGAAAACGTTTTGCAAGATTGATTTTTTTTTCTTTTTTTTCCTTTTTTCCCCTTTGTGTCTGTAGAATAGTAATCTCTTGCTGAAATTTTGATGGTGGTGCAAAGTTTGGCCATTCTGATCTCTGAATTCTCAAAAAGGCGAGGTAATTGCTTTGCATTCTCTTTTGGATATTCCTGTCAAGTTTTTCCTGTGGTTTTACTGCATGGTTAGTCCTTCACTATTATTATTATTATTTTTTGTTTTAATTGGATATGCATTTATTGGTGGGAATTTACATTTTTCTGGGTCTAATTGAAGCAGGGTGATGGTTTTGGATAAACCGATGAATGATGCAGGAATGGGGATAGATTAGTTTGCGGTGCTTATACTCTATTGGGGTGAATCCCGGCGTTCTAGAATATAAATCGACTATGGAGTGTAACAAAGAGGAGGCTTTCAGGGCAATGCAACTTGCAGAAAAGAAGATGCAGGCCCATGATTTTTCAGGGGCGCAGAAGATTGGTCAAAAGGCTCAACGATTATTTCCTGATCTCGAGAACATTTCTCAGTTGCTTATGGTCTGCGAAGTTCACTGTTCGGCGCAAGTTAAAATTGGTGGGACTGAAATGGACTGGTATAGAATTCTTCAGACTGAACAGACAGTTGATGCTGTAACCATTAAGAAACAATACAGAAAGCTCGCGTTGTTACTTCATCCGGACAAGAACAAGTTTGCTGGTGCCGAGGCTGCTTTTAAGTTGATTGGTGAGGCGAACAGGGTGCTCTCAGATCAACCAAACCGTTCTGGTTATGACATGAGATACCGAGCTTTAGTGAAGACTGCTAGTTCTAGACCGTCACGTCATCAACCAAAAGGGAACTCATTTGCTCAGAAACAGCATAGTGCTGTGAATAATTTTCAGAATCATCCCTGTCCACAATCTACTGGTTGGTATTGGCATCAGCAGGCACAGTCACAAACTTTTTGGACATGTTGCTCCTCTTGCAATACGAGGTATCAATACTACAGAGATTGTGTGAATAAGACGTTAATGTGTCAAAGTTGCTACAAAAGTTTTGTTGCCCTTGATTGGGGTATATCAGGGCCAGGATCCTTTTGGGGTCAATTTCCGCATGTGCAAGAGACTCCTAACCAGGGGCCTCCAAATGTGGCATCACAGGGTAGTAATGTAAAGTCATCTGTGGAAAGATCTTCAAATACATTTGGTGGCTCACAACCAATGTCAAAGACAGGAAGCGAGTCCAAGATGGAAGAGACTCCTAATCAGGGGCCTCCAAATGTGGCATCACAAGGTTGTAATGGAAAGTCATCTGTCGAAAGATCTTCAAATACATTTGGTGGCTCACAACCAATGTCAAAGACAGGAAGCGAGTCCAAGATGGAAGAGAGAGATAACGGGGATGTGCCTGTTCCGAAGCAAGGGGTTGGAATGCCTTATCATGATTCCGTCAAGTCTAAGAAACCAGATTCTTCTAAAAAATTGATTAGAAAGAGGGGGAGGAAGTTGACTGTGGAATCCAGTGAGAGTTATATGACTGAAAGTGAAGATGATGTTAGGGAAGATAATGTTGCTGACTCTTCTGCAGCGAATGAAGGTCATCCTCGTAGGAGATCTTCAAGACAGAAGCAGAATGTTTCCTACAAGTACAATTTGAGTGATGATGATGATTTTGTGAGTCCTCCAAAGAGGTCGTGGGTGAGCAATTCATCCGATGTTAGTAAAGAGAGTACTAGAAATTCTTCTGAAAAAGGTGGGATAGCTAATGATGATTTGCCAGCTCAAGCAGAGTTTTCCAGTGTTCCCCTTGAAGAAAGTTCGACAATCAAGAAGAACAGAGCTCGTAAATCTGAGGTTAAGGGAAAGGAAGCAGACATATTTGATCACCCCGGCCAAAAGTCAAAAACCAATGATGATTCTGAGTTGAAGTCAAATGAAGCAGCAGTTCCAGAGAGTTTTTCATCCCCGGATCCTGAGTTTAATGATTTTGATAAGGGGAAGGCAGAAAGCTGTTTTGCTGTTAACCAAACTTGGGCTATTTATGATGCAGTAGATTGTATGCCAAGATTCTATGCTCGTATCAAGAAAGTGTTCTTCCCTGAATTTAAGCTGAAGATCACTTGGCTGGAGGCGAATCCAGATAACAAAGTTGAGATTGATTGGTGTGATAAGGAGTTGCCAGTTGCTTGTGGGAAGTACGTACTTGGGGACACTCAGATGGCAGATCACAATATGTTTTCTCATCAGATGCACTGCATAAAAGGCAGTGGACGAAATACTTTCGTGGTATATCCCATGAAGGGAGAAACATGGGCTCTCTTCCAGAATTGGGGTATTAATTGGAGTACTGAGCCTCAAAAGCATCAACCGTTCAAGTTTGATTTTGTGGAAGTCCTGTCAGACTTTGTTGAGGATGCTGGTGTACATGTAGCTTATTTAGGGAGACTGAAAGGGTTTGTTAGCGTATTTCAACAAACTGAGCAACATGGAATTTTTTCATTCCAAATTCCACCTAATGAGATGTACAGATTTTCTCATCGAGTTCCCTCTTTTAGATTGTCAGGTGAGGAAAGAGAAGGCATTCCCAAAGGATCTTATGAATTAGATCCTGCATCATTACCCCCCAGTTTATTCGAGTCTGGTGATGATAACGATGCAAAAATGGACGGTGGAAGCATCAATGCCGGAATCAATGTCTCGTGTCCCAAGTCACAGAAAAGTGAGGCAGAAGATGCAAGTGGTTTTGAGGGGATTTCTGCATCTGGGAAGCATGAGAGAAGCAGCTTGAAGAAAGAGACTTCATTGCCTAGAAAATCTCCAAGAAAGTCAAATAGTAATGGTCAAACAGGTGGGAGCCAAGGGGTTGCTGTGGACAGTGGTAAGAATGACCTAAGCAACGGAAATGTACCTCTATCAAAGAGAAGAGCCAGTGTGTGTCAGGCTGATGAGGAGGGGATCAACACGCCAAAGAAGCAGGGGAGAAATCACGAATCAGAGGCCTTTAAGCTTAGGAGATCACCTAGGGATGTAAGCAAACAAAAGAGTGAAGCAAATGGTAATCGGCTTACAAATGAAGAAGTGTCTTCCAGGCAAACACATTCCCAAAAAGATGAAAACTCTGATTTCTGCAGCCACACTACTAGTAGCTCCGCTGCGAAGACAAGTTCAAGTGTCAAAGACCCGAGTACTAAGATATCCGCAAAATCTCCTGCTGTTGAACCATCCATAACTCCTAATTGTAATGTGCCACAAGCTGAATGCTTTGACTTTACCGAGCAAAGGTCCAAGGAGAAGTTCAAGGTTGGTCAGATATGGGCCTTGCGCACTGATGAGGATGCAAAGCTGCTCGCGTATGCTCTAGTTAAGAGGATTCAGTCTACCCCAGAACTTCGGGTGCATGTGGGTTTGCTTGATCCGTGTTCACCACCTAAAGATACAAGT
>NW_010361272.1:55560-58060 GCF_000414095.1 Morus notabilis | reverse complement strand
AAATAAAAGCTAAGGAATTTTGTTGGATGTTAGTTTTAGTGAGTGTGAGTTTATGGGACGTACTATAGTTAGGATTTTGCTAAATGTATGAGATTGAGAAGCATTACCTCTTTGTCTGTTTCTTCTGTCTTATAACAATGGAAAATGTTGTTAGCTGATTTGGGATACATTTCCCTTTTATTAGGCAACTTATCTTTGGTATAATCCGCTTTTATTTTGAGAAATTTATAGGTAGATGTCACATATGCGATTGTGATGTTTTCTTGATGAAATACAAATTGTGCTAGTATTGACATTTTGGATTGGTATTTTCTTCTCTTCTTTCAAAAACGTAAAATGTGTTCTTGGGAGCCCTGATTTCGTGTCAGCTTTGTGGTTTGTTTGAATGTATTTTCGCATGGATCTTTCATTTCCACTACTGACAACCAGTTCTGCAGTAACTGAAATTCACAAACTGCTGTAATGCTATGTGGTAAAAGTCTCTTCCTATCAAGGATTTCCTGATCAAATTAAGTTCGTTCTGTTTATACAATGTTGAAGGTTCATTCTGCACCAAGAAGCTTTTTCGGGGTAGAGGATTTCCTCGATGATAACAATAGCCGGCCATACACCTACAAGAAAGAGAGGAAGTCGAAAAACCCGCAAAAGCATGTATCATTCAAACAACGCACCGAGGCCTACATGGAACCATTCACACTCGACGTGTTGATCTCGAAGCGCTTTGTGACGGCGTCGCTTACCCACAGGGTAACGAGCAAGCAGGTTGCAGTCGCTGGCACAAACTCTAAGGACATTAAAGCTGCACTCAAGTCCCGATCAGATATACCCGCGTGTCTGGCCATTGGCCGTATTTTGGCTGACAGGGCAAGAGAAGCTGATGTCTACACTGCTTCTTACACACCAAGGGACAGGGACAAGTTTGAAGGGAAGATAAGAGCAGTCGTTCAATCTCTTATTGATAATGGAATTGATGTTAAGATTTATCTTGACTAATTTTCAGTGGCTTCTTCTTATAAAGTAAAATGACTCTTGAACCTCATGGGGTTTTGCAGAGTTGCCATTGCCATATTGCAATAATCAACTAGATGTGAGAAATGGTCGAGGTCTTGAAAGTAGCTTAAGAGGGACAAAAAGATTTTTAAATTTTTTTTTTTAATTTTAACTTGTTTTTTGCTTCCACTTCACTTGTCGAAACTTTCTTTTTTATAACTGCCATCAGCAGGGGAAAAAAATACATTATGATTACAACAAAATAGGAGACAACAATCTCTTCAAAATTAAAAACGAGAAATATGTTAGAATGACTATTTAATAAAGTGAAATTAGCAAAATGATATTCTTCATTTTTTATCAAAAACGACCACCTGGTCGTTCTTTATAAAAAATGGTCATCCGTGATTGTTTCGTAGTCATTTTACAAATAAAATTTTTAAAAAGTTATTTTATTAATAAAACTTTCTATAAAGGCCTCTTATATAACATGAAAAGGTAATGCAAACACACGGTATTTTATTTTCAGTCTCCTATTACAGGACAGATGATCTTGGCAAAAAAAAAAAAAAAAAAAGAACAGATAGTATGCTCTTAAAAGAGAGAGAATAAAAGTACTTTGTCAATAATAGATATGTCCTATTAATTTATGAATAAATTTGATTAATAAACATTTTTTCCTCAAAAATAAAATGAGAAGTCTAGATATAAAATAGAAACCAAATTGCTATAGAGAGGGAGAATATTTTAACATGTTACGCCTAACTTTGATATATATTTTTTTGAATACGTGTCTCCTTTTCTATTGCTTCATGGGGAGGGGCAGACTAACAAAATGGTTTACTTTTTCCCCCTTTCAAAAGAAACTAAAATTATAGAAAATACTATAGAATTTTTAATCTTGAGCGAAATTCTTGAGTTTTGTTTGACCAACAATATCGGGTTTTGATTTCTTGACTTTATTTTTCTTTTATACTTTAAAAAATGCTTAAAGAGTAGAGTTAACTTTTGATCATTTTAAAAAAATAGTTGTCTTTTAATTGTTATTGTGAGTTTAATTCTAGAGTCCATTCAGTTTAATTTTAAAGTACTTTTAAAATTATATAGGAAGTAAAGTGTTAAAATAATAACAATTTTTATGGACAAAAACGCCAACCTTCAAAAAATTTAGCCGCACAAAGAATAAAAGTGTAATTATTGTATCAAAAACTTAAACTCAAATAATTATTAAAAATACAACATTCTAAAAAAAAAGAACAAGAATGTGAAAAATTATGAGAATGTGGTCAAAATTTATAAGAAATTCAGGGGTATAGGTGATAAGAAATTTAGGGGTATAGGTGATAAGAAATTTGGTCAAGCACCCTTGTGATTAGGGATGATTATCGGTGGAATGAGGACAAGTATGCTTTCCCCACCCCTACCCCTACTTTCATTTTTGTCCCTCGTTCTCGCTTTCATACGCCTTATTTGAGGTTGGGGTCTGGAAATCCCATTAGGAAGGCTTTCC
>NW_010361272.1:53359-55543 GCF_000414095.1 Morus notabilis | reverse complement strand
TCCCTACATCGTTCTTATTTACCTATTAAGAAAAAAATATTGCGATATTATTAACACTTAAATAAATTGAAAGAAATCAAATATTTAATCGAACATAACATTAATATCTTATAAGAACAAATTAAGGTTTCACAATAAAATCTAAGCTATAAAAAAATTAATCGAATCTGAAAACCATATGAAATCAAATTTTAAAAATTCAATCTAAGACCTAAATAATAAATTAAAATAAGAATTAAAAATCATTAGTGTTTTTTTAAAGATAGCAAAATAATAAAATACTTTTAGACTCTTTTAATCCCATATTTTTTAAGTAGTATTATAATATATTTTTAAATATTTGTATAAAAATATTTTTAAAAATATAAGTACCAAGTATATCGGGGCACTAACCTATACCCACTTAATAACTTCATACCCATCAAATTTGGATCGGGCACCCGCAGATACCCACACCCACGGATAAAAGCTCGTCCTTACATTTGATTCATTTACAACCAAGCACCTTTTTTTTTAATTATTTTTTAACCATACGGAGAACCTCGTCGTCCTCTCTCTCTCTCTATTCTTTGTACAACTAGGGTTCCCATTACATTTACGGCAGCACAACCTAAGCAAATCTTCTTCTTCGATTTCGCTGCTCTCGTCTAAGAATCTGGTAAGGTTTCTTGTCTTTAATCTCGGAATAATACTTTCCCTTCACGCCCTTGGCACAATTGATGAAATCGGAGGAATTGATGGTAGGGTTCTGCTGAGCCCGAGGAAGTAACGCCACCTTCGATTGCTCTCTCTCTCTCTCTCTCTCTCTCTGATTTTCTTGAAACTTTCGTTATGTTTGTTACCTAACATATTTTGTCTCTTTTAAAAAATTCAGAGGTTTGTTCATGTAAATTTGTTTTTCTTTGGGTAATTCAACTAGAGTATGGTATGACTTCGTATAATTTGATTTTTTTAGTATGGTGTATTAATTATCATCCCGTTATTTTAGAAATTAGTAAACTTCTAGAATTTCTTTTATGTTTTCCTGACTAATTTATGTCTATACTATAATATTAGTACCGATACCGACCAAAATATGTTGTAGATTTAGTGTTTGTATTAAGCACTGTGTGAATGGTTTTTAATGATTGGTATAGAGTAGGATTATTTTTCTCTTTCTTTGTCTGGTAACTAGATTGGGTTAGAGCTTCTTCTGTAATCCATATGTATTCCCACTATATGGCATTTTTTTCCTGGAATATCTTTGAGTTTATATTTGTTTATTTGGGTCTTTCTTTAGTTAGTTTCTGCACTTGTTGCATTATGCGAAGGTTTTATGCTTGTTCCTTTACCTAATTGATTTTTTCTATTAACTCACATTCTGCTATAAGTGTTGCTGTTTATCTGTATGTAATATTCTATGTCATTGTTCTGTATCATAGTTATACTTTACTCTTAGATACTTTCTTCTACTAAAAAAAAAAAAAAAGTGGGAGAGTATCGTTGTTTGAAACTGTGAGAGTTTAGATTGGTTATCTATAAACTTTGTTCGTTTGTCAGTTGAAGTCTAACTTCTAGTATATTATAGTATGAAATAGTTTTAGAGGGAAGTTAATCTTTACTGGGTGTTCATTGTTTATATATTTTAGTTTTTGTAGTTAGAGATTGTGGGAGTTGAATATGTGTAAGATTTTGGGAGATAAATCGGTTAAGAACCCATTAGGTTGAACTCACCCTTGCAAATCCTACTTGCAAAGGGAGAAGGGCTTATAAACCTACTAATCGGTTTATAATTGTTTCATGTGAGACTTTTGATATTTAATATTCTACCACGCTCTGTAACCATGGACGGCGACCCATCTTCCCAACATGGTGGGACTTAAAGCCACGACGTGGTGGACTGGCTCTAATAAAAATTGTTAGGAACCCATTAGGTTGAACTCACTTTCTTGCAAAGGGAGAAGGGCTTATAAACCTACTAATCGGTTTATAATTGTTTCATGTGAGACTTTTGATATTTAATATTCTACCACGCTCTGTAACCATGGACGGCGACCCATCTTCCCAACATGGTGGGACTTAAAGCCACGACGTGGTGGACTGGCTCTAATAAAAATTGTTAGGAACCCATTAGGTTGAACTCACTTTTCCAAAACCGGCTTGCAAGGAAGCGGGGGGGGGGGGGGGGGGGGGGGGGGAGGCACA
>NW_010361272.1:23753-52904 GCF_000414095.1 Morus notabilis | reverse complement strand
GGGGCTAATGAATCACCGTTGCATCTTAATCCAACCAATTACGCAACCGCTTCCACTTAAACTTTCTACATGGTGGAGTGACTCTAATACCAATTGTTATGAAATATTAGGTACAACTCATCCTTGCAAAATCGAATTGCAAGAGCAGGGACCCAAGAGCTTATAAACCTGCTAATCATTGTAGAATTATTCCATATGGACTTTTGGTAATGGTATCTAACATTCCACCACACTCCGCAACTGCCGTCCATGGAAGCCAATCTTCCCAGCTAGGTGACTTCGCGGATTTAGATTTCTATCAAGTAGCAGTCCTCCCCAAGTTGCTCCATCCTTGGTGAAGATCATAGGAATGGGTGTCAGATCTTGTATTTGACATGGTGGTTTGTAACAAATCTACCAAAAATGAACACCTGTTCTCCGTCCTCATTATTAACCTCCTCATTATCAATACTAACCTGATGGTAGGCCTTTCGCTTTGCTCGACTATCAATATTAGACTCTACGACGGCTTTACTAATGCATCTTAATCTAGCCTATAGTGCATCTGCTTCGACTTAAACCTGACTGAATCACTACCAATTGTTAGGAACTCATCACATAGAACGTACACTTACAAAACTGGCTTTTAAGGGGAGAGGACCCAAGAGCTTATAAAACCACTAATCATCATATAATTATTCCATGTGAGACATTTGGTGTCTTACATAATTCTGATACCGTAATGGTACCAAAGTTCCTTAGCAGAGAAAAGGAAAAGCTCTATATATCCCAACCTGATTTTAGCCTAACTACTGTAAAGAGCTAGTTGCTAAAGTTGATACGTTATAAGTGTTGCTAATATTAACAAATTTGGTTCTGGTTCTCAATTAGCAGCTTTTAATTTTCTACTATTTCTATGTCTTGTCGAAGACTCGAAGGCTGAAGAGGAGCAAGGATTCCTCTTTCTTGTTTTTGTTTTTATTTTCCTTTCCTTTGGTTAAAGTTGACTTCTCTCTATTCCAATGCCTCATCTAAATAGAGCATGTAGGTCCGAACACACACAAGCGGAGTAATTTGTTAGGATCCTGGTTGAGTCCTACATTGCTAAAGTATGGGCTTAGCATGTGGGTTTATACCCACTTGGGCACCCTCTCCCTACAAGCTAGCTTTTGGGGATGAGTTCTACTCAAGGGTTATAACAATTGGTATCAGAGCATGCCCCTCCTCAGGCCCACGTTGCGGAAGGGGCGACCTGGAAAGGCCAGAGTGGGCCATCCAGAGTGGGCCGCCGTGGACGTCGGTGTCGGAAGCGTGGTGGTATGTTAGGATCCTGGTTGAGTCCCACATTGCTAAAGTATGGGCTTGGCATGTGGGTTTATAACCACTTGGGCACCCTCGCCCTTCAAGCTAGCTTTTGGGGAGAGGGTGCCCAAGTGGTTATAAACCCACATGCTAAGCCCATACTTTAGCAATTTGGGACTCAACCAGGATCTTAACATACCACCACGCTTCCGATACACAGACGTCCACGGCGGCCCACTCTGGCCTTTCCAGGTTGCCCCTTTCGCAACGTAGGCCTGAGGAGGGGCATGCTCTAATACCAATTGTTATAACCCTTGAGTAGAATTCATCCTCAAAAGCTAGCTTGTAGGGAGAGGGTTCCCAAGTGGTTATAAATCCACATGCCAAGCCCATACTTTAGCAATGTGGGACTCAACCAGGATCCTAACATAATTTTTTCAATTCGTCTTTACTCTGCAGATATCTGTATCTTGTTTGCCTCGGGAAGAAAAGGCAATCCTACTTTGCTAAGTTGTTTGCTGGGATTTGTTTAGTGCTTGCTAGATCTGGAACAAGAAGATAACAACATAGAAATGGATGTTAAAGAAACAGAATCTCTCGTGGAAGCTTCTGATAAACCTATGGGGAGTCCAACACAAGATTCTGGTAAACCAGCAGATACTCCTGCAGAAGCCCTGTTAAGAAAGGCAACAGACAATTCTGCAGAAGCAATTAAAGAAGAAACAGAGATTCCAGCAGAAGAAGCAATCAGTAAAGAAACAGAAGTTCCTGCGGAAGCAATCAGTAAAGAAACAGAGCTTCCAGCTGAAGCATCCGCTAGTCCAAAAGTGATTCTGAATGTGTCCAATAAACCAGAGTCGTCTGAAAGGAAAACCCCTAAATCTTTGAAGGCTAGATCTAAAATCCTGAAGAAATCTGTGGCTGTTAATGGGCCACAAAAAATAACAAAGAATGGCAGTCTGGTTCTGGCAAAGAAAAGGAAGAAAAAGATTTTGTTACAGGGTAACAAAGCAAGTGGTAGCAACGAGGAGGAGGTTGCAAAGAAACAGATCTCTGGAGAAAAAAACCAACCGGAGATAGCCAATAAGGAGCATGCTGAGAAGAGCCATCAACCTCAAAAGAACAAGGAAAAGCTCATTGAACAAAAGAACATCCTTCGAAAACGGGAAAGGGGTAAAAAGCATGTTTCAGGAAAACAAAACCAACCTGAGATTATTGCTAATGAAGAGCATGCCAAGAAGAGACTTCAAGTGGAAGAGAACAAGGAAAAGTTCAGTGCTGAGAAGAGCCATCAACCTCAAAAGAACAAGGAAAAGATCATTGAACAAAAGAACATCCTTCGAAAACGAGAAAGGGGTAAAAAGCATGGTTCAGGAAAACAAAACCAACCTAAGTTTATTGCTAATGAAGAGCATGCCAAGAAGAGACTTCAAGCGGAAGAGAACAAGGAAAAGATCAGTGAATCAGAAAAGAGCCAGCAAAAACTTGAGAAAGGTGAAAAGGATGCTGGGTCAGATAGGAATTTAAAAAACAAAAAGAATGAAGGAAACAATGCAGAAACAAGTAAGAGCCCTGCAACTGGTAAGAAGAAAGAAAAAATTGAGGGTCTGATCTTCATGTGCAGTGGAAAGACAAAACCAGATTGTTTCCGTTACCATGTCATGGGCGTTTCACTTGGTAAAAAAGACGACGTATTGGGTGTTAGACGTGGGCTAAAGCTTTTTCTGTTTGATTTTGATCTTAAACTTTTATATGGGGTTTACAAGGCATCCTCTTCTGGTGGCATAAGGCTTGAGCCAAAAGCTTTTGGCGGAGCCTTCCCTGCTCAGGTCATATACAAGTTTTCCAATAGATACTTGTTTGTTTTTTGATTGTTCAGATTTATGTGCTGAGAGTTTTCAATTTTCAGGTGCGGTTCGATGTGCACAAGGATTGCCTACCACTGCCTGAGAGTGTTTTTAAGAAGGCAATAAAAGAAAATTACAATGAGAAAAACAAGTTCAAAACAGAACTTACAGGTCGACAAGTAAGTATCTCTGTCGCTCTAATTTTTTTGCATCCCTCCCTTTCTTTTCCCCTATATGCATGAGGGGGCTCTTTGTTTTATAATTTAGCACTGATGGTGTTTTAACGTTTTCTTTTCTTCAGGTTAGGAAGCTCATGGCACTTTTCCGACCAGCTGAAATTCGCCCTTCGGCACCCATCCGCTTACCAGCAGCAGCAACAACTAGGGATCAGGGTATTCACGAGAGAGAGAGAGAATCACATTCACGCTTGGCAAGAAAAAGAAACTCTCATCCACATCGGGAAAAACAGGCTAGAGATTCTCATGCCAATGGTGATTCTAGGGCTCATCGTCTCCTTGCTCATGAAAGGGATCACCGTCGTGACCACCGTGAGGTGCAAAGGCAAGAGAGTCCTCGGAATTTGTACCTTACCGAAAAGGAATATCGCACTTATGGTCTCCGGGGTGAGAGAAGAAACTTGACTCCCCCTGCTCACATCTCCGATCCTCCCTTAGAAACATACAGGAGGGATTATGATAGAGAGCGGCTTTTAAGACCTCCAAATGTTGTTTTGAGGGATACAGTCCCTGTTGCTGATCCTCTGTACCTTAGTGAGCGAGACTATCAGGGTTATGGTCTTAGTGCTAGACGTGAGGTTCCACCTGCATTACCTTCTGCTTTGGACCCTTATGCGAAGGACCCATATTATGCTTACTATTATGGCAGTTCAACTGTGGACCGTTATCTTCCGCTTCAAAGGAGAGAGGATGTTCCTTTAAGCTCTCCTTACTCTGCTGGCAGCCGGAGAGAGGCTTACTTGATTGAGACTGATCCCTTGCGAAGGAGAGAAACCGAGCAACTTGATAGGTTGTACTCAACATATGCTTCTGATACGCTACCATCCTACCACCAGACGTATCAGACGGCCAGGCCCGAACCTGCTACTTTGCCGGCTTCCGCTCGCTACCCGGCTGGTTCATACACCTATCGCTAATTTAGTCTGTACTTTTCATTTCCATTTTCGTTGGATCCTCTAACCTCTTCAATGAGCGTGAACTCAAGGTATTTGAACTGGCTATTTCATGTGCTTTTCATAGGTATCTTCTGTCCGGTGATGCTAGTGGTTAGCAAGTTGAAATTACAAAGGACATCACCATAATGCTAGGCTATCGAATCTCCATAAAAATCCATCTAGTTTGAATTGCAGGGCATATGATTTACTGCTGGATCAAATAATTTTTTTTTTTTTTTTGGACAAAAAAATTTTTTTTTTTTTTTTTTTTTTTTTTTTTTTTTTTTTCCTGTACACATTTGAATTGGGTTTGCTTTGTTTGGCTGGTGATGTTCTAATTTACGACGATGGTCGAGATTAGCTGTGGAATCCAATTATTCAAGCCCACCGTAGCTATGAGGGTCTTTCGTATATGTTAGACGGATCTTTCGTATATGTTAGACATTTGGTTGTCATTACTAAAAGCCCACTTGCAGAAAGTTTTCTAATATTTTTATGTACTCTAGTAGATTTTAGTTGTAAAAATATTAGATGTGATTGTTTGTGAGAGTTTTTTACTGAAGTAAAATTTAAATTTTAAACTCGAATCTAGACTTAATTTAGCTCCTCAATTCTGTAATTTCGTTGAAGCATCCTTGAGTGCTGTTGTTATTCAACACGTGAGCAGCAAATAATTGACAAATTATGCGTTCATTGCTTATCCACTTTGAAAGTTTAAGATTCCGTTCATTTCACCGATTTGAGTTTAAAATTTGAGTTTTGTTATAGTAAAAAAAATTTAAAAACAGTCACGTTTAATTTATTTGTTACAGTAAAAAGTTCTCACATAAAATTAAATCTCTCGAATCAGTGAATTAAACGAGTCTTAAGGTCATGGCTGTGAGATTTAGGGCTTGTTTGGCATTACTTTTGAGGGCTATTTTTACTTTTTTTAAGAAGTTACAGCAGGTCAAGGTGTTTAGTAAAATTTATTTTTGCCTGATAGTTTTTAAAAATTGTTGATTTAGCAGAAGATTAAGCTTTTCTCTTTAAAGATTCAATTAACACACCAAAAGTATGATTTAGCAACATTCTAATCAACATTTTAATTCGTGAGCTGACGAGTCACCTAACCGTTTGATCTCAGCTAGCAGAAAAGTCATGTTCATTAATGGACGATAACGCATCAACTTGAAACTTCTTCCAAGTTATATATTAATGACTTTCCGTCCTCATAAAATGATCAGGAGACTTTTAAGACTACATCTAATCAGAAGATGTCGTATGGAAACTATTTGATATTTAATGTAATGTTACAGAAGCGCGTATCGTAGCACATTGGTGAGATTAAATTATTATTATTATTTTTATTTTTTAAGAAAAATGTTACAGAGGAATGCCTTTGAACTCCGTGATATTGATTTACCTCTGATGAGCACCAAGAACTCTAAAACAAATAAGAAAAATAAGTGTGAGTATCGGATGTGGTATCGGCTGAGAATATTCCGATGCTTAAGTAAGCAAATTTGTCGAGATAATTTGGCTCGCTATTGTATATGTGTACAAATAATATGAATTTAAAGGTAAGATGACTGGAAATGAATGCCCGACTTTGATTTACGACATAAATAAGTGGATTTATTTCTTTTTAATAGTGATTGAATGCACCTACTTTTAATGGAGCAGTGATTTGGAATAGTTGTCCCTCGCAATAATTGTAGATGTCTATATTAAGACAAAAGGAGACAAATAAAATGCAAAAATTTTAGATTTTTACTATTTATTTTTTATTAATAACTGTTGGTCAAAAAACATCAAAATGTATTAATCAAGAGTAAAAAATAAAAATTTTAAAATTATGCATTTAAAAGATGGGTTCACTAATTCTCTCTTATATCTATTGTACCAATGCAGGAAATCCGAAAATCATGGGCCTGAGATTTTCTTAGCGCTACTCTGAATTTCTCGAGCAGCGATGATGGCAATAGTAAGATGAACTTCTCTTCTTTTTTGGGGGCGTTTGATACGCAGTAATAAGTAAGAATTATATTCTTAAAAAAATAATAGAAGATAATATAATTTTCAAAAATAATACATTACTGTATTTAGTTTCATACATGAATCTTATCTCAAATTTTCAAAAATAATATATTAATGTATTTAATTGTTATATTCTTAAAAAAATAATAAAAGATAATATAATTTTCAAAAATAATACATTACTGTATTTAGTTTCATACATGAATCTTATCTTAAATTTTCAAAAATAATATATTAATGTATTTAATTGTGTATGAGAATATATGTATTAAAAAAACTATTTATTTTTAAATGAATTATTACAACCAAAGACAACAACATCATTAACGGAGTCAACAAGAAAAATAGAGCTAATTTCTCTCTCTTAATTCCTTTTTCTTTTTTTTTTCTTCCATTAAATGGACCCCATTTATGGGCTTTTTTCCAGCATTATTAGGACCAGGATTACAATCTTTTTTTGCAGGAATAGAACATATGTATCGCCGTCTTCCTTATCTAATACTAGTTTAAAGGCGTGCAATCAAGTCAAGATAATTGCCATAACATATACGGATTCAACAATAACAGATAATGGATTCAACAAGAAAAGTCCGGTAAGAAAAAAAGAAAAGAAGATACCCTGGCTGATACGGATTCAAAAAGAAGAAAAGAAGAAAAAACTAAGAAAATCACATACCCTGGTGGTGGCGGCAAGAAAAGTCCGGCAACGGCGGTGCGTTTCTGGTGGTCGGCGGCGTCGTGTCCCGCGGTGCATTTCTGGTGGTCAGCGGCGGCGTGGGAATAGATGGGTGAGAGTCTGAGAGAGAGGTTACGGCTCCTGATATTAAACTTTTCTGAGAAAGTAAATAATACCTGGGTTTATGATTACCTCAAAATGTGATAATATAAAATTTATGGGTTTCATTTTTTTAAGTTTTAAAAAAGTTTAATAATTATACTAAATATGTGAATCAGTCAAAGTTAACGTGGCTTTTATGATTATTTTATTCTTAAAAAATACTCACAAACAATTAATATTATTAAAATAACATCGTTAAGCTGTTAAAGTGATTTACGCGTACTTTACTTAACTTTTACTTTAAGGATACACGAGTCTGTATTCCGCCTTGTTACGGACTACAGTATTGTATCATATAATAGATTTGAAATTTTTATAAATATATATATATAGTATTGTTATTTAAAATATATTTACATGTATACGTACATATGTAGAAAGTAAAATATATTGCTGTTGTCGTGTGCTCTCATCATGTTTTTTTTCAACTGCAAGATAGAAAGGTTAAAAAAAAATGTTAGTAAATATAAATGTTAAAGAAGTTAAAAATATTTATTTTATATAGTGTAAAATAAAGATTTTAGAAATATTTATATTACCTTGTTCTTGAACACTTTTTAAATTGTTTTGTTGTTCTTGATTCAGGCCGAAAACGTGGAAGATTTTAGATATATATTTAAATTAGTGGACAATATTTGTTATACTGAACATATTTTACCTTGTGCTTGATTTCATAGACATAGGAGTTTGTAGATCAAATGTGGTTGGTGTTAATATCTGTGGTGTTGGTATTGGTTGCGGGCTGAAACGGAAAAAATGATTTAAAATTATATTTAAAATAATATAAATGGTTGCTATATATAATTGATATAAAATAGTAAATTTGATTTACCTCTGTGGATCTTGTGATACTGCAGTTGATAATTTTGTTGGCGATGATGAAACGTGGATGTCCTCAAATATTTTGGAAATTATTGTGCTCATTTAGGGCCCTCTTTGTTGAAAAAGAAAACCTGGAGCAAAATACCTGATTTAGACAGAAATTACCATAAACACTTAGTAAAAAAATATAAAAATAAATACCTAAAGGGAAGAATATGAAATTAAAATATAAAGCAAAGAAAAAAAATATTAAAGTCTCTCGACAGTAGATGTAAAAACAGTATTAGAGAAAGAAAGAAGTAAAATATTCGTGCATAAAAGAAAAAGAAAGAAGGAGGCAAAAACATAGCAACAGAGATAATGAGATCTCTCATCTCAATCCCAGATTTCATAAATGACTAACAAAAAAGAAAGAACATGAGTAAAAAATAAATATAATAGTAAAGGCTAAAATAGTATTAACAGTAAGATAAAAGTAACATACCTATAAATATGTTTTTAATGGCCAAATATTACCAAGAAGCTAAATATAGCATAATAGAAGTAGAAAATATTGAAGATTAAGAAAAAGAAACGAAAAAAAATATTGGTAAAAAGAACATAGCCTAAAGGTAGTGAAAAAACTGAAAAAGTTTTGACAGTAATTATTGGACAACCTATGTAAAGTTCAAAATATTTAAATTGCTTATCATCATCATTGCTACAGTAAAAGACAAAGCAAAATAGAAAAAATGTCTTTAAATAAGAAGGTAAAGTCCAATTCTAGAAGAAGATAAGTATTATATGTATATATAAATGTTGAAAGAAATAAATAGCTAAAAAAAGGCTGATACTTAAAATCAATTAGTAAATAATATAATAGATATAGTTAATAAAGTTTATGAAACAAACGTACCCTGGTTGATAAGGAACCGTTTCATGATATGGAGGATATGGAAAAAAATGTAGTAACGAAAGCGAGAGCAAAAAAAAAAAAAGGAAAAAAAGAAGGCAGACATAACACATATTTTACTAATACTTATTAACAACATATGAAAATTATTATAACCAACATATAGTAATAACATTTACTAACAACACAATTAAAGCATTTATGAACATATATTAGAAAACAAACACAACATATTTCATTACTGCCCAAACAAAGAAATATATCTACTCTAAACAACAGATAATATGATGTTCAGCATACCTCTATACCTAACATCAATACACATATTGAAATGTTAACGATATAAACCATTAATAATACCTGACACACTTTTTAAATTTAAAATGTCGGGCAACCAAATCAGAATATAGAGAGAAATGATGCAGTGATAGCAAGAGAAAGCAGCAAGCGATTGATATTCAAGCATAGTAATAAATGATCGAGATAACAAAACACCAAATTTACTCTAAATAAGCACAGTGCAAAAATATTTTATTATCATATAATGAATATAGTATATAAGTACTATATTCTAAAAAAGAACAAAGATCAAACAATTTTTAGAATACATTTAGTTCCATTAACATATCACACACATAGATTAAATCTGTATAAACAAAAAAGAAACCCATCATATTGCACTATCAATTGAGTAGAAAACATAAGGAAATCAGGAAAGGATAAAAAAAGTAGAAAATAATATATAAAAAATTTGGTTCGGGTAATAATCTTTTATTGTCAACAACATATACCATAGGTAACTGAAACATGCCCTAACAATATACATGGCTGCCAGCTATATTATTAAGGAATTTATGCCATAAATGAAAAAGATTATTACAGTTTAGAACCACAATATGCACTGGAACGACAAAAACAACATATTTAAGAATAAAAAAGGAGTAAAAACTAAAGACAGTACGATACAATGACAATACATAAAAATCAAAGTGATTAAAATGGAGGTCAGACAAAATTTTTAAAAATAAGCACCACAAAAGGGCACAAGCAAATCAAAAAACCCTGACTTACCAAAGAACATTAAAACTAACACGAAAAACAGATTAAAACATGTTGGCATAAATAAAAAATAATAAAGGCAACATCAATGACAGCCAAGTCTGTTATAACAATCACCCATCACATGTTGACAACAAAAGAAAAATAACAACATCACCACTAAAAAAGAATAAAACTTTAAAAGGAGAAAAAACATGTTGACAAAGCAACAAAGAAAGTAAAGTATAATCCTAACTTCTACATAAATAACAATATTTTTGATAATTGAAACACCAAACAGCGAAACCAAAAAAAAAAAAAAAACACATAATAGCATAGGCATCAATACATATTGAAATAAACAAATAAATCAAATAATTACCAAATTAAGATAATAAATCAGAAAAACACCATAAATAAATACTTTATAAGATCTAAGAAATATATATAAGAAAAGAAAACAGAATACCTCGATCGAGGAAATACTGTGAATAGGATAGATGTAGCAGAAAAATCAATATTCTGAATAAAATAAATCCAGGTTGAATAACGCAATATTCAAAACCGAGCAAGACAAAGTCATGAACTGAATATCCAGAATAACGTAAGAAATTATAGCAACAAAATAGAACATATTATATATGCACAACGACATCACATTTTCGCTCAATTTCCGAGAAAAATTCTTATAAAAACAGATATATTAAAAACATGATTACTGAATGGCAGATATCCTGAAGAAGCAAAACCACTGCAAAACAAGAGAGAGGTTACGGCTCCTGATATTAAACTTTTCTGAGAAAGTAAATAACACCTGGGTTTATGATTACCTCAAAATGTGATAATATAAAATCTATGGGTTTCATTTTTTTAAGTTTTAAAAAAGTCTAATAATTATACTAAATATGTGAATCAGTCAAAGTTAACGTGGCTTTTATGATTATTTTATTCTTAAAAAATACTCACAAACAATTAATATTATTAAAATAACATCGTTAAGCTGTTAAAGTGATTTACGCGTACTTTACTTAACTTTTACTTTAAGGATACACGAGTCTGTATTCCGCCTTGTTACGGACTACAGTATTGTATCATATAATAGATTTGAAATTTTTATAAATATATATATATAGTATTGTTATTTAAAATATATTTACATGTATACGTACATATGTAGAAAGTAAAATATATTGCTGTTGTCGTGTGCTCTCATCATGTTTTTTTTCAACTGCAAGATAGAAAGGTTAAAAAAAAATGTTAGTAAATATAAATGTTAAAGAAGTTAAAAATATTTATTTTATATAGTGTAAAATAAAGATTTTAGAAATATTTATATTACCTTGTTCTTGAACACTTTTTAAATTGTTTTGTTGTTCTTGATTCAGGCCGAAAACGTGGAAGATTTTAGATATATATTTAAATTAGTGGACAATATTTGTTATACTGAACATATTTTACCTTGTGCTTGATTTCATAGACATAGGAGTTTGTAGATCAAATGTGGTTGGTGTTAATATCTGTGGTGTTGGTATTGGTTGCGGGCTGAAACGGAAAAAATGATTTAAAATTATATTTAAAATAATATAAATGGTTGCTATATATAATTGATATAAAATAGTAAATTTGATTTACCTCTGTGGATCTTGTGATACTGCAGTTGATAATTTTGTTGGCGATGATGAAACGTGGATGTCCTCAAATATTTTGGAAATTATTGTGCTCATTTAGGGCCCTCTTTGTTGAAAAAGAAAACCTGGAGCAAAATACCTGATTTAGACAGAAATTACCATAAACACTTAGTAAAAAAATATAAAAATAAATACCTAAAGGGAAGAATATGAAATTAAAATATAAAGCAAAGAAAAAAAATATTAAAGTCTCTCGACAGTAGATGTAAAAACAGTATTAGAGAAAGAAAGAAGTAAAATATTCGTGCATAAAAGAAAAAGAAAGAAGGAGGCAAAAACATAGCAACAGAGATAATGAGATCTCTCATCTCAATCCCAGATTTCATAAATGACTAACAAAAAAGAAAGAACATGAGTAAAAAATAAATATAATAGTAAAGGCTAAAATAGTATTAACAGTAAGATAAAAGTAACATACCTATAAATATGTTTTTAATGGCCAAATATTACCAAGAAGCTAAATATAGCATAATAGAAGTAGAAAATATTGAAGATTAAGAAAAAGAAACGAAAAAAAATATTGGTAAAAAGAACATAGCCTAAAGGTTGAGTAAAAAATAAATAAGTTTTGACAGTAATTATTGGACAACCTATGTAAAGTTCAAAATATTTAAATTGCTTATCATCATCATTGCTACAGTAAAAGACAAAGCAAAATAGAAAAAATGTCTTTAAATAAGAAGGTAAAGTCCAATTCTAGAAGAAGATAAGTATTATATGTATATATAAATGTTGAAAGAAATAAATAGCTAAAAAAAGGCTGATACTTAAAATCAATTAGTAAATAATATAATAGATATAGTTAATAAAGTTTATGAAACAAACGTACCCTGGTTGATAAGGAACCGTTTCATGATATGGAGGATATGGACTGCGATAAGGCTGGATTGTTCCTGCATTCTTTGGGTTTTTTAAACTGAGTTTTTCATAACCTTAGTGACAAACTGTGCGGAAGTAGATGGACCTGACTGAGCAGGTGGAGGTGCTGTTGCTTGTGCAGCTGGAACATAAGGCTGAAAAGCGGGAGGTGCAAAAGTGAAAGGAGTGGAGGATATATGTATAGCAAAAAAAGCAATAAAAACGGATGTAATGTCTGAAAAAAATGTAGTAACGAAAGCGAGAGCAAAAAAACAAAAGGAAAAAAAGAAGGCAGACATAACACATATTTTACTAATACTTATTAACAACATATGAAAATTATTATAAAGAACATATAGTAATAACATTTATTAACAACACAATTAAAGCATTTATGAACATATATTAGAAAACAAACACAGCATATTTCATTATTGTCCAAGCATACAAAACAACAGATAATATGAAGTTCAACATACCTATATACCTAACATCAATACAAATATTGAAATGTTAACGAAATAAACCATTAATAATATTTGGAACACTGTTTAAATTTGAAATGTCGGGCAACTAAATCAGAATATAGAGAGAAATGATGCAGTGATAGCAAAAGAAAGTAATAAGTTATTGATATTCAAGCAGAGCAATAAATGATCGAGATAATGAAACACCAAATCTGCTCTAAATAAGCATAGTGTACAAATATTTTATTATCATATAATGAATATAGTATATAAGTACTACATTCTAAAAAAGAACAAAGATCAAACAATTTTTAGAATACATTTAGTTCCATTAACATATCACACACATAGATTAAATCTGTATAAACAAAAAAGAAACCCATCATATTGCACTATCAATTGAGTAGAAAACATAAGGAAATCAGGAAAGGATAAAAAAAGTAGAAAATAATATATAAAAAATTTGGTTCGGGTAATAATCTTTTATTGTCAACAACATATACCATAGGTAACTGAAACATGACCAAGCAATGTACATGGCTGCCAGCTATATTATTAAGGAGTTTATGCCATAAATGGAAAAAATTATTACAATTTAGAACCACAATATGCACTGGAACGACAAAAACAACATATTTAAGAACAAAAAACGGAGTAAAAAACTAAACACAGTACGATACAATGACAGTACATAAAAGTCAAAGTGATTAAAATAGAGGTCATACAAAATTTTTAAAAATAAGCACCACAAAAGGGCACAAGCAAATCAAAAAACCCTGACTTACCAAAGAACATTAAAACTAACACGAAAAACAGATTAAAACATGTTGGCATAAATAAAAAATAATAAAGGCAACATCAATGACAGCCAAGTCTGTTATAACAATCACCCATCACATGTTGACAACAAAAGAAAAATAACAACATCACCACTAAAAAAGAATAAAACTTTAAAAGGAGAAAAAACATGTTGACAAAGCAACAAAGAAAGTAAAGTATAATCCTAACTTCTACATAAATAACAATATTTTTGATAATTGAAACACCAAACAGCGAAACCAAAAAAAAAAAAAAAACACATAATAGCATAGGCATCAATACATATTGAAATAAACAAATAAATCAAATAATTACCAAATTAAGATAATAAATCAGAAAAACACCATAAATAAATACTTTATAAGATCTAAGAAATATATATAAGAAAAGAAAACAGAATACCTCGATCGAGGAAATACTGTGAATAGGATAGATGTAGCAGAAAAATCAATATTCTGAATAAAATAAATCCAGGTTGAATAACGCAATATTCAAAACCGAGCAAGACAAAGTCATGAACTGAATATCCAGAATAACGTAAGAAATTATAGCAACAAAATAGAACATATTATATATGCACAACGACATCACATTTTCGCTCAATTTCTGAGAAAAATTCTTATAAAAACAGATATATTAAAAACATGATTACTGAATGGCAGATATCCTGAAGAAGCAAAACCACTGCAAAACGGAACCAATAGGCAACGGACAATCACATATCAATTCTCTGTTACACAAAATTGCATAATGACTAAAAACACATGTCAAACCAAAAAATTAATACATTGAGATAGTAAGAGTCCTGCAAAAATCAAAAGGAAGAACAACTAATTAAGCTAACCGCCCACAATGAGAAAAGACAGAAAACGAAAACAAAAATAAAGAAAAATAGACATTGCTAAAATTCTAAAATAGATTGAAAAAAAACATGAAAAACATTTGCAAATGCCTTTGCGAGAAAAGCATGCAAAGAAAAAGTAGGTAAATAAAAAAAAAATTTGTTTTGAGAACAAAACAATATAACCCAAAAAAACATAAAACATCAAGACGAAAAGATGAAGCGGTAAAAGGAAAATTGTTTTTTGAAATAGATTGAAAAAAAAAAATAAAAACCAGTGTAGAAATGACGAAATCAACAAAACCCAAAACACCTAAAAAGATCAAAAGAGAACAAACGGTAGAAAAGGAAAAAAAATTTATGTCGAAACAGGTCAAGAAGAAAAAAATGAAGAAACGAAAAACCATATAAGAAAAAAAACCCGAAAAGCCATATTAGTACAGGAAAGACGAAAACAACAAAACTCCAAACACCTAAAAGATCAGAAGGGAACAAACGGTAGAAAAATAAAAAAAAAATTGTCGAAACAGATCGAGGAGAGAAGAAAAAAATGAAGAAACGAAAAACCATATCAGTGCAAAGAAGAAGAAAAAAAACAAAACCCAAAACACCCAAAAAGATAAAGCCGAAGAGAAGAAACGGCAGAAGCAAGGAACTTTTCTCCATAAGAGAAGAAAAAAAGAAAGACATAGAGGGTAGTAGAAGGCAAAAAACCAAAGTAGAGAAAATTAGAAAAGTCAAATAAATTGAACCAACCAAGAAAAGTAAGAAAATGAAATGAAGAGGAAATAAAAAGAGGATGTAGCAATATACATGGCTGCCAGCTATATTATTAAGGAGTTTATGTCATAAGTAAGAAAAATTAGTATAGTTTAGAACAACAATATACATTGAAATAACAAAAAGAATATATTTAAGAAAAAACAAAGTAAAGAACTAAACAGAGTACGATAAAATGACAGTAGATAAAAATTAAAATGAATAAGAATGAAGCTTAGAAATTTTTTTTAAATAGAAGGCATGAAAAAAAAGCGGAAGAAAATGAGAAAAATCGCGACATACAAAGTAACAGTAAAAGTAAAATGAAGAACTAATTAAAATATATTGACATAAGTCCAAAATAATAAGGGCAACATCAATGATAGCCAAATCTATAATAACAATTGCCCGGCACATGTTAACAATAAAAGAAATATAACAACATCATCACGAGAAGAAAATAAAACAATTAAAAATGAAAAAATTAAACTTTTGACGAAGGAAGGTAAAAAGTAAAATAGGAACGTAACCTCTGAAGACATAACAATATTACACACAATTTAAATAGTAAACATTAAGAGAAGAAAGAGGCAATAAACAAATATTAGCATAGGCATCAATACATACTGAAATAAACGGATAACTGAAATAATGCCCAAATTAACATAATAAATGAGGAAAAAAAGAAAAATATATAATTTAGAAGTAATAGAAAAAATATATAAGAAAAGTGAAACATAGTGTTGTATCAAATAACGCAGAAGAAATTCATATTCATAAAAACATATTGAAATAAACAGATAAATCAACACATGAAAGGATTCATATAACAAACAAACATAACATCATAAAGCAATACTCTAAAAAAATTCAAAAAAAATTAGAGAACAAAATTAAATACCTCAGTCAATGAATCACATGCAAGAGGATAGATCGAACAAAACAACCAAAATTATTGAGCAGTAGAAATAGACCGAGGGAATATTGAAGACGCAATAAGATTAGTAATAAAAGGCTAGTATGAATAAGATATTTAAACAGTGAGAAAGCAGAGAAAACAGAACAAAATAGATAGTAATATCTAAAGAATGAAGACAAAGGAAAAGTAAGAAAATATAGAAATAGAATAACATTCATTATATATACAGAAAGTTACCAATGTTTCGCTCAATCTCCGATACAAATTTCTGCAAAGCGAAATCAATTGAAGTAATGATTAATCAACGACAACCATCACAAAGCATGAAGACGACCGCAAAACAAAACCAATAAATAACAGACAGTTAAATCTTAGATATGCATTATACAAAACCGAAAGATAAGAAATGCACGTGTCAGAATAAAAGATTAACACAATAAGACGGTGACAATTGTACAGAATCGCCCAAACTCAGAAATGTTAATAAAAAAATTGAAGAAATCAACAAACAGTAAAAAAAAAACAGGGATGAAAAAAAAAGAAATAACAGGAAAAAAAGAAAGGAAAAAAGGGGAAAATAAGAAATAAAAATAGGAAAAAGCACAAAAAATTAAGAAATAAATAACGGTGAAAACTAACAAATAAACAACAGGGAAAAGAAGCAGAGAAAAAACCCTAGAAAAATTTAGAGAAATATAAAAATTATGAAGAAAACAACAAAGAAAACAATTTTTCCAAATATATCGATAAAAAAACAAATAAATGAAAAACCATAAAGAAAGCAACAAAACCCAAAACACCTACAAAAATCAGAAGAGAAAAAATGGGAAGAAAAAAAATTTTGCCTAAGCAAATGGAGAAGAAAAAATAAAAAAAAAATCCAAAAACCATATGAGTGCAAGGATGAACGGAAAAACCAAACCTAAAAAACTAAGAAAGTTGAAGACAAAGAGAACAAATGGTGCAAGAAAAAAGAAAGTAAAGACATCGATCTAAAGTAAACGACCAAATCCATGGACAAAACAGAAAAAAAAATATGCCTAAACAAATGGAGAAGAAAAAATTAAGAAATCCAAAAACCACATGAGTGCAAGGATGAATAGAAAATCCAAACCCAAAAAACCAAGAAAGCTTAAGACGAAGAGAACAAACGGCGCAAGGAAAGACGATGTAAAGACATCGATCTAAAGTAAATGACCAAATCCATCGACGAAACAAAAAAAGAAAAAAAATCTCTCCGAAAGCAAATGAGAAAGCCAACCAAAGTAAAAAAATAAATAGATAGGTAATAAAAAATAGGAAGAATGAACAAATGCAGCAAAGAAACAAAGAGGAAAGAAGGTAGCTAAAAACATGAAGACAGAGAAAAGAGACGGTGGGAAATTTTTTTTTTGCTTCAGAAGCATAATAGCTGCTTCCAACAGAGACAGAAGAAGGATAAGAAAGCCCTAGAACACTCAATGAACGAAATTACCAAAGCCGCATAAATTAAACAATAAAATAAAAAAACAGCAAATGACAAAATAGTCAGTACACAAACAAAAGAGTAAACCAGGAGGACATTGTTCATAGCACTGTAGCATAAACAGTGAGACTCTTCCCTTCCTTTAGTATATGTATAATATGCTACAAGTTTTTTTTTTTTTTTTTAAATTCAGTATACTTGTTTTTTGTTAATTTGAATGTTTAATGTGTTATATGTGTTCTTATATCATTTATATTTTTTTGATACACTTATATCTTTTATATTTAACTTGCTCAGAATAATCACGATTGTTGTAACAAACTAATGGCCCGTTTAGTTCGCTGATTCGAGTTTTTAATTCGAGTTGAGATGTGACTTTATGTGAGAGCTTTTTACTGTAGCAAAACTCGAATTCTAAACTCGAATCAACGAAATGAACGGGGCCTAAATAGTTATCCGCAAAAATCTATTCTTGCGAGTCCTCCACACGAAACGTCGAACACACGCGCATATTGACCTGACCTGAGCTGCCGAGTTGAATCATTGATATACAATATTCTTGGTTGACCAATGACTTTTCAGATAGAATAATTCATCATCTCTAATAAATTATAGGGCGTGTTTAGTTCGGTAATTTGAGTTGAGATGTAACTTTATGTGAGAGTTTTTTACTATAACAAAAAAGTTAGATGTGACTGTTTCTGAAACCTTTTTATTGAAGTAAAACTCAAATTTTAAAGTTGAATTGGTGAAATAAATGGGGCCATAAGTACTACTCGGGGGATAGGATTAGCTAGGAAGGAGAAAAATACATAGAATTAAGGAAATAGGAAGGAAGGAAAGTATTTTTCTTCTTTGTCGAAGAAAGAAAGAAAGAAATTGCATTTCTCTTGTGTTGATCAAAGAAATTGCATTTACTAGGAGACAATACGTATAATTTTGAGAGAGTTTCATGTACAACAAACAAGGCATTAACAGATCATAATACATTTACTTATTTTAAAAGTTGAAAAATTTCCTCGACGCGTCAGCAATTAAGATTATTTTCATGAACTTTCATTAATCCCTTAAAAAAATATTATTTTTTCATTATTATTTATTGACGTTTTCGTGATTCAAGTTCAACCCTTTTTGTCTTCGTTTACAATATTGCTTTTTTGGAGGATTCTCTCACGATGAAAACAAATTTAATTATCTGTAGAATATTATAAGATTAAAACTATAAATGATCATATTTTACACGGCACATAGATGGGAGCAAAAAAAAAAAAAAGGCAAGAAAAGAACAAATTCGCACGCTGATCTTTTTTCCGCGTCCCTTGAATAATACACGTTGAACTGCAATTTGGTGATGACTGATAAGGATAATTATTAGACTTAATTTAAATAGTAATTATCTCTTATTTAAAAGTTTAACGCGTGTTTTTTGTATGAAAAAATACTGTAATGAATAACGAATTATAATTTAAATTATGATATAAATACACCAATTAAACGCACCCGAATTATTAGTTTGAGTTAGATTAGGAGATAAAACATATAGTTTAAATTATTTAATTTAGGTTAGTATTTATCTTATTATTTAAACTCATTCCTTATTTGCATGGGTCAAGGAGTTACAGTTATTATTTTTCGTGCATTTAAAAATTCAAAAGCAGTTACGTCACAATACCATTATGATACGCCTTGCGAGATCACACGTTTCTCAAGTCTTATCCATTTCTGACTAGAAAAAACGAGGCCGAAGTCTATGCCAGTTTTTTCTGAACAAGTTCTATACAGAAACTCCCTCGTGTTTCTAAAGTTTAAAATTCTAATTCAAACTTTTTTTCTCTGGGAAAGTTGCTTATAAACATTCACCCATATGTTGATTGTTCTACGTTCATATATAATTTTTTCTTAGAAATTTATGGTTTCCTCGGTCCTATAAAAATAATGTTTGCACTTTGCATACCTGGAAATGCAATTCTTCCTATAAAATTAGACAATTCTTGCACCTTTCTATATTTAGAAAGCATTTTAGGTGAAGTATATATTTTCGTTTCCTTTTTTTTTTTTGCTGGCTAAATAGGAAACTATTGCTTTCTTTCTTTCTTTTATTAACGTCTTTGTTTTCTTACCTAAAAACACCAACTTCCCTATAATAATTAATAAAAAAAGGCTCTCCATTTTCCCTGTACGGCTCTTAATTGTTATATAAGGAACAATTAATTAGAAAGTTAATAGACATTTTTTTTAGGTATTCAAATTGTTTTAAACGTATTTCTCAGCGATCTCAGAGAGAAACCAGAGAAAAAGGGATTAGGGTTCTCGTTCCTAAAGCGGGAGGCAAAGAAAGAGAGAGAATTAAGGTTGATTTTTTTAAGAGAGAGAAAGAGGGAGAGATGGGAGGGTGCTTTTCGGATATGAAGGGAGGGAAGCAGGGAATAGGTGGGGCCGAGCAGAGGCCCACAGCCATGGTCGCAAATTCAAGCTACGGTGAAGGTCCAAACGACGCCGTTGAGTTCTTCCACCGGACTCGCGGCCAACACCCGCTCTTTACCCAACTTGAGGTTATTATTATTATTTATATAGTATTATTATTAGTATAATTATTATTATGATTATTATTATTATTAATTGCCTGCATGTCTATGCGCATATGTTTTATGTTTTGCACGTCTTGTGCTTTTATGTGTATATAAGTGTGTAGTTTTAATAATTATTTTAATATTTATTTATAAATAATATTATTATTTTAATTATAAAATATTAATTTAACATTTAAAATAAATTATATAATTAATAAAAAAATTATAATTAATAAAACTGAATATTTATCACACTACCTCATTAAAATTTTATATTTAATAATGATCATTAATAAAAACATAACTATTAAAATCTTATCTATATATATTCATATGTTGTACTACTTTGCAGTTTATGAAAAGGGTCAATGTCCAAAATGTCAAAATCAAATCAACTATTTTGTCGTAACCCATTCCTTCATTAGAAATACTTTATTTTTTCTTTTTAACTATTTGAAAAATAATTTTTGTGACAGGGGACAAAAGAATATGCACAAATACCGTTCTAAACTGTCAAATTTTGATCACGCGATGCAAAATTGTCTTATTTTTTTTAATCTAACTTGATTCTAATTTAATCTGACAATTTAAACCATGTCTTCTACTACAGAATTCTTCCTATTTGTAATATGATTATTGCATTGCACCTTATTTTTGCCGTTTTTTATATATGGCTGCTTTGTTTCACTATTTAATCTTGAGATTATTACCGTTGTGTACCGGTCTCCGTTTATATTATCAAATTTGTATTAGATTTTATTAATTTTTTAAGTTTGATGTGATATTATCCATATTTAAATGTGCGTTTGGTTCAATGATTTGTGCCATGGTTTGAATCATAGTTCGTGGCTCACTACAGTGTTTAATTCTGAATCATAATTCTGAATTCATCAACCAAACATCCTAATGTTCAGTAACATGTATTGTAACAGAGTAAAAAAGCTCCATATAAGCCTAAGACCTCTTAGTCTAGTGGCACTAGAGTGTTTGAGTTCTATCTCGTCTTGTATCAAAAATAATAATAACAAAAGCTGCATATAATATTTCGCTCTGTTTTTTTTTCTTTTGTTTTTCTTGATTGCCATGTTATAGTAATGAATGCTAAATCATTTGCTGCAGTTATCTCTTTCAGCATCAAACTTACTTGATTGCGACATTACTTCAAAGGTATTTTAAAAAACTATACATGCATTATATAATGGCGTGGCTCGTATGATATTAAGCGTGGTTTAGGCTGACACATTTTTTCATGTTATATCAGAGTGATCCCATGGCTGTTGTGTTTGCCAAGAAAGTAGATGGTAAACTAGAGGAATTAGGGCGGACCGAAGTAATATTGAATAGCTTAAATCCTGCATGGATAAACAAAGTTGCGGTTTCATATCAGTTTGAAACAGTCAAGCGATTGATGTAAGCTTTTCCATAGTCCTTATAATTGTATAGAAAGATCTAGTTCATTTGTCCATGTAAAAGATTTTGTACAACTTCTTACTCATATTCTTTCTTGTTTCTTGTTTCTCTTTCTGTTTTTCATCTACCCCAGATTTCATGTATATGATGTTGATACAAAATATCACAATATACCTGTTAAGGTATTTTATTTTTCCCTTTTTAAGATTTTGTCTATTATTTGTATTTTTGTTTCTAAACCGAAGTTCTTTTGTTATTCTTGTCCAATTATGAATTCTTATATGTATATAAATCTCACTGTGTAAAATATTAATTTTTCAAGTTTAGAAGTTCCCAATATTGAAATGTAAAAGAAATTATATAGAGAGCATTTGATCTATAGTACAAAGAACTTTTAGCTATTTTGTTTTTGTTGTTCTCATTTCTTATTAAAAAAAAAATTTGTTTTTGTTGTCAAATTGGCAAGTTATAAAACAAATTTTCATGAGAATCCTGAAAATGAGCGGGAAGTTTTTGCTTTGATTTGGCTGATCATATGCAATAGTTGTCGCTTATTGGACTCTATACTCGAATCCTTTCAAGAACATAAATAGTTTTAGCATTTTATTTCGAATAATAAAACAATCTGGACGAGTTAGTTTATCTTTTGAACTTTTTCTTGTGACTTTCCTGTAGATGCTGAATTTGAAGGATCAAGATTTTCTTGGAGAAGCGACTTGTGTTCTTTCAGAGGTAACTTGGCTTGTCTTTTAGCAGGCCTAATACAATTTTGTAATGCACTAACATTGAGTTGGTGAAATATGAACGTATATAGTTGTTCAGTTATTTAACAAATTTTGGTGTTGATATAGCTACTTCAGCTATTTCATTTTGTAATTTTCAGTCATATTTTTATATTTAGAATTATATGTCAAGTTTTCTTTTAACTTTGTTCCAATGGCAGATTGTGACTGTACAAAGCCGGAGTTTAACGGTAAATCTTAGTAACAACAATGGGCGCCGGGGTGCAAGAAATCTAGGAACACTCACTATCCATGCTGAAGAGACAGTTGCTTCAAGGAGTCTTGTCGAGATAAAATTCCGTTGTTCTAACTTGGAAAACATGGATCTATTTTCTAAAAGCGTATGAATTTGAGACATAGCAGCTAGTTTTAAACCATTGTCTTCCATGCAGATACAAATTTCTGTTTAGTATCTTACCAAAAAGATTTCAATTTTTTTCTTCACCTTCTTTTTCTTGTTTCCTCCTTTCCTTTAGGATCCTTTCTTAAGGGTTTCAAGAATCGTGGAGACTGGAGGCTCCATTCCAATTTGCAAGACTGAAGTGGTTGATAATGACTTAAATCCCACTTGGAAACCGCTATGCCTGAGTATGCAACAGTTTGCAAGCAAGGCAAGCTTTAATAACCTTATGATTTGGAGTTAAATGTTAACAACTCCAAATAGATTATATTATTGATCGCATGCTTTGCATTATTTGTTCAAATGTATGCAACAAATGAGACCACAAATTGATACAGGCCAACCCGTTGATTATTGAGTGTTTTGATTTCAATAGCAGTGGAAATCACGTACTTATTGGGTAATTATTATGCTTATTGGTTCCTATATTTTTTTTCCCCTTACTGTTGATTATTGTTATTTATTATCCGGAGAAAGAAGAAAATAGCATGGAATGAATTTGAAGTTGACCTCTTCAGGAAACTCCAAAAATCAGTGGCAGAGTTAGAAAGGCTCCACAAAGAGAGAACTGGTGCAAATTTTTTGTTGCCATCATCTAAGAATGGTCATGAAAAGGTGTTTATTTCATACATCAACTAAATTTCAAGTTTTTTGGTTCATTTTGCTTCAGTTTTAATATCACTGTTTTTCAATAATGACAGGTACTTAAGGGTCAGCTGTTCGTGGACCAATTTCAAGAGAAGTTACAGTTCAGCTTTCTTGATTACATTTCTAGTGGATTTGAGCTTAACTTTATGGTTGCTGTTGATTTTACAGGTAAATAGTCCCAAATTTATCTAAAGATGATTAATCTGTGATGTTTTGCATAATTTTTTACTGAAGACTGGTTTATCCTTTTAATAATTTTTCCCAGCTTCAAACGGAAATCCTCAAGATCCAACATCTCTGCACCACATCAGTCCTTATGGCCGGTTGAATTCTTACCAGCAAGTATGGCTTTCTGGTTACTCGATACTCTACAAGCTCATTAACCCTTGTTAGATTTAGTTAGACTTCTTCCACTATCAGACATTGTCTTGAAATAAAGAGAGAGTATATTGATTGATAAAGATGTTTGATTATTGATGGATAAACTAATTGCAGGCAATTATGCAAGTTGGTGAGGTCATTCAGTTTTACGACTCTGATAGGCGCTTTCCCGCTTGGGGCTTTGGAGGAAGGAAACCGGATGGTACCATATCACACTGTTTTAACTTGAGTGCAAATGAAAGTGCCTTTGAGGTACATAAATGAATTGGCGTTAATTGTTGATTTTCTCTACACTTGCCCTCTTTGGTCTAAACTTACAATTCTAAATAGGTTGAAGGAGTTGAAGGCATCATGGATGCTTATGCCAGAGCTCTGCACAAGGTTTCTCTCGCTGGACCTACTTTGTTCGGTCAAGTTATTGATAGGGCTGCACAAATTGCCGGCGAGTCCCTCTCACACCACAGTAACAAGTACTACGTGTTGCTCATTATAACGGTGAAGACGAGGACATGATCTTGTTATATTGAATCTGTTGGTTATCGGGTAATTGCTAAATGCGGGCGTTGTTTTTCGTAGGATGGAGTCCTTACAAACTTTCAAGAAACAAAAGATGCTTTGGTGAAGGCATCGAATCTTCCGTTATCGGTTCTTATAGTTGGAGTTGGGGGTGCTGATTTCACAGAAATGGAGGTACTACTTTTCTTGCTTCGTATTTTCTTTGCTTTTGTATCAGTTGTTCTAAGGGACTTTGTGACACTTAAATTCGGGCAATTGGCAGATTCTTGATGCAGATAATGGATGTCGATTAGAGAGTTCGACGGGGCGCGTGGCTACACGAGACATCGTGCAGTTTGTTCCTATGAGAGATGTTCACAGTGAGTGAAAACTTATACCTGTTTGTTTACCAAATTAACGAGTGTCTTCAAGTTGGTAAAGTACAATTATGTGCTCCAACATGTAACTACATTTTTTCTTTATCCTCTTACTATTTGTTGTGCAAATTAGAAAAGCAGTAACGTGGGTTATGGTTCTTGATACATAGGTGGACAGATATCTGCTGTTCAAGCACTTCTGGAAGAGCTACCTGGTCAGTTTTTAACATATGTTCGCAGTAGAGATATCAAGCCTTCCAACTTAAGTGCCGCTCAAACATCGGTCTAACCAGTTCTTTTGTGAGCACGGCCATATACATCACCACACTTTTCTATAATGTGGGGCCTACTTCACTATGTAACAGTTTTCACGTACTAACACATGGGTGGTGATTGATCACTAATGTTGATAAATAACGATTTTCTTTCATGGATTTCCAAATAACGTAAAACCTCGAATACAGTGAATGCACCATTAACTGTACAAATCAGTTGATAGTTTTTTTTTTTTTTTGGTAGACAACAGTCGTTTAATGTCAAGGCAATTATGAGATTTTGCTTCTAATCCTAGTTTAGTACAAATATTACCCCAATGATGCTGTAGTTTTCATCATCGCTAATCGGTCATTCTCGAAAAACATCTTCGATCAAAATTATGAGAGGAACAGCTTGGGCGACTTCATAGCATATTACTCAAGTGACATGGTGTTTTTCCTCACTCTAGTACTGCCTCAGCATATACTTGCATTTGCATTCACTTCTTCAAAAGGGACTAAAGAAACAAATGGAAGTTTATTGGGCATGATTAGCTTGGTAAAGGATATCACATAGGTCACGGTTTAGTCGTCTTCTAAGCTTGGTTAATCCTTAATATACTGCTTCTCTTCAACTATATTTTGTGCATCAAAATTAAGAAAATAAGGCAAATCAAATGGAATAAACCCACCAAAGCAGATTATAAATAGATTGATTAGCAAAAAAAAAAAAAAAGAATTCCCTGTACATTACATTGTATAGTGATGACAAAAAAAACTAGGGAGCCCTAAAACTCTTGAGAAGCAGAATCTATATCGCCCTTTCCTTTGCCCACCTTCTTAGGCAAAAGAGTTTGGTGGATGTTGGGCAAAACTCCGCCACTGACAATGGTCACCGACCCCAAAAGCTTGCTCAACTCCTTGTCGTTTTTCACCGCAAGCTGGATGTGCCTCGGCACTATGCGATTCTTCTTGTTATCTCCCGCGGCGTTCCCTGCAAGCTCCAATACCTGGCCGATCGCAAATAACCATCAAAACCAATAACCAAAAATAACATAAACAAAAAAGCAATAATCCACTTGAATCAAAGAAACTGCCTAAGATCGAATGAACAATAATCCATTTCCAAAACGCAATTCTCCAACACAGAGTCGCAAATATAGGGAATGAAAAAAACAATCTTTAAAAGACTTTGAATCAAATCAAATGCAAGATTGTATAAACAATAATCGATTGCCAAACACATTTGCAGAATGGAAACGGGAAACCTAAACAGCCTCCACCGAACAAGATACTAAGGCTCGTTCATTTCACCGATTTGAGTTTAAAGTTTGAGTTTTGCAACAATAAAAAACTCTAAAAAATAATCACATCAAAATTTTTTTATTATAATAAAAAACTCTCATATACAGTTACATCTCAATTCTAATTAAAACATCAAATAAGCACCATGTGAAGTTGTGAAGGAAGCCAATTCTGGCCAGTTTAATAGGAAAAAAATAACATATTTATAATGTAATCTGTCCTTATTCATCAAAATCGAAATCAAATGACTAGTGCCATTTCTGTTTTGCATTAAACTATGCATTTGGTGAAATTGGACTTATTACCTTATAAGTATCTAGTTTTATATAACAAAATAAGACAGATTCTCGGCAATCCTAGAGAATCATCTAGTTAATGCAGAAGAAGAAACTAATCTTCCCACGGAGCTCATTGACCATACATATTCTAGTGGTATATTAAAAAAAAAAACAAACAAGGGGCCTTGCAAGAACTCTATAGAATATGAAAAGCAACAAAAGCTCTAATGACAATCTTCGAAAAAATAGTCAAATAATCAACAAAAACATCAGTAATAGCAAGACACTCAAAGTATAAGAATAGCGATTTTCAACAATCAAGCAAATTCTGAAAACACCAATCAATTATAAAAAAAATTCCACAATAAAACGAATACCATAAATTCATAAAATGAACTTCACATAAAAATTGCAAACACAAAACTTCATTGATCTATAAACACAAAATCTCAAATTACCGGTAAATTTGACAACAACCATAACCACACAAACATTCAGACAGAAACCCTAATTCCCAAACAGGCAAATCAACCGTGGTCTATGTGAGGATCACTTACCGGTAAATTGTTCGAATCTGAGGAGGAGATTAACGTCACTGTCGGCAAAACACCAAACGCGGATGACAGTTTTTTGTATTTGTCCGATGACCGTCTTGTTCCTTTCCGGCGACGGCGTGAAGTGGCCAACCTTTCATAGAATTGATGAAATTGGTACCGAATGTGAAGCTTCGGTCGTCTGTTCACGAGCAGACCTATACACGAAACATTTCTCATCACCTCAGACAAGTGAAGACCAACTCTGCAAGGCACGACTGTACACAGAAATGAGGGAAGATGAAGGAGAAAGAAGAGAGAGCAGAGACACATAAGAGAAGAGTCAAAACTGTGCAAAACCACATAAGAGAGGAGTCAAAATTGGGAGATTGAGGTCGCAGGAAATGAGGGAAGAGAGGAGAAAATTTTGAAGAAGCAGAAACTGGAGAAGGCGCAGAGATTCTCTGTCAAGACACAACCGAAGGCTGAGCTCTTTGCGCAAGAACGTGGAGTTCGATGGGGGTTGGTCACGAGGAATTACTCCTCCAGAGACAGAGAGCACACTGTTTTTACTGTGTAAAAATTTGAGTCGTGGGCTGAATCAAGGGGGCCTGATTTTGAATTAGGACCCAAAAAAAGATCTGTAATTCAAGTAGTGTTCTCAATCTAAAACGACACCACACAGCAATTTGAGCTCATGACTTCAATCTTTAGACCTCAATCTCCCAACCAATCGGGGCCTAGTTAAGTTACATTATTGCTAGCCTCTTCCATTTTCCAAATATCTGTTTGTATATATATTTTAAATTTTCCTATCTTTTTCCCTTGAATTGGTAGGTCATGGATACTCAGGACTACTCAAGAATCCTCCATCGAAACCATTTTCCTCTACTGAGGGCCACTTTTGTTTGCCCTCTCGCGAAATCTCACACTCGAACGAGAAAACTTTCACGTTTTCCGAGCTGTGTAAGTTTTAAATTTTTTTTTTTTTCATCAATTCTTTTTATTAAAGTTCGGTTTCTATATATCTTATTTTTAGACATCGAGTGTTTGCCGACGAAGGATCGGATGATGAGGTTTTGAACGGAGACGTGGATAACTGTTACGACTATGTTGAACTTATTTGTGGCTGTGTTGAAACAGTTGGACGCAAATTGATATAGTTTAATTTTACTTTTTGTTCAGTGAAATAAATTTTATTTCCTTATACTTTATTATTGATTGTAAATTTCATTTGCTTATACTTTTATTATTCCTTGTTTAAAGATGCCTTTAAACAAGGAATAATAAAACGTTGGGATGCCTTTATCACTTGCCTTTTCGACATTCCCCTTTCCGACCCGCTCCGAAAACATCATATTTTCCCGTAGGATCGGGTTCCAATGAAGTGGTCACTCGGAAAATGATAAAGTGGCGGCAGCTGAGGCAGATCTGAGACGGTGGGTGTGGTTGGCTTAGGTTTTTTTTTTTTTCCTAGTGACTTTGGGCCCGTTTGTTTTCATTTTTAAAAACGTTTTTCACGTTTTTCAAGAAAAAAAATGAAACTGGAAATGAAATTGCGTTTGGAAGAAATCCTACCAAAACCAAAAATAAAAACGTTTTTAAAATTTTCTCAAAAATTGACTTCTTTTTTTTTTTTTTTTTTCCTGAAAACGGATTAAATCCGTTTTCATTTTCCTTTTCCTGTTCTTCTCTCTCTTCTCCGACTGCCCGCAGATGAAGGAGCACATCTTGCTCGCCAAGCAAGTCGGCGTCCCCCCACCATCAACACCGCCACCGTCGAGTACAACTGCGAACCGCCACTACGCCCACGTGGACTCCCCCGGCCACGCCGACTACATCATGAACATGACCACCGGCGCCGCTCAGATGGACGACGCGATTCTCATCATCTTCGGGGCTGACGGCCCCATGCCGCAGACGAAGGAGCACATCTTGCTTGCCAAGCAAGTCGGCGTCCCCCCAGCAACACTGGGGCATCACCATCAACACCG
>NW_010361272.1:11764-23722 GCF_000414095.1 Morus notabilis | reverse complement strand
TATTTAATATATTATTATTTTAAATATTATTACATGTTTTTAAAAATTAAACCACCAAACGCAGATTTAATTTTTTTAAAAACTGAAATTAATCTCTGAATAAAACTATCAAACGCATTTTTAAAAATAATTTTAAAATAAAAATGAAAACATTTTCATTTTTATTTTTATATAAAAAATAAAATTATTTTAAAATTAATTTAAACGCACCTTAAAGGCTTCTTGGTTTGCTCTGCATGTACTGTTTTTTTTTTTTTTTTTTAGGATCAGCTCGTGTTGCAATAAACTCTTTCGTACTTTTCCTTTTTTCAGTACAAAAAATAGCTTTAATTAGACGGTGCAATCAAAATTAATTTTCGTGTTCTAATTTCATTAAAATGTATTTTTATCTTTGAAAACTCTGTCAAATTTACGGGATGTCTATAAACCCACGCTTTTTGAAATTCAACCAATTCCACGAAAGATGCTGAACTTTCGTTTTAGATGAGGTGACATATTATAACATTTAGGGCCCGTTTAAGATGAGGTGACATATTATAATGTTTAGATCTCGTTTAGTTCGTTGATTTAAATTTTTAATTTAAGTTAAGATGTAATATTATATAAGAATTTTTTACTGTAATAAAAAAATTAAATGTGACTGCTTTTTAGAACTTGTTACTGTAAAAAAACTTAAATTTTAAATTCAAATTAGTGAAATGAACAGGAGGGCATCTAAGAGCATTGATAATTTAAGTAACTGGCAACCCGTTTTCATTAGTAATTGAAATAAAATAATACAGGGTGAGAATGATAAATAAATAAATAAGAAAGGAGAAGGAAAAGGTAGGTAGATCTTCTGATTTCAAACAATTCAATTGAGGATGAAGGTGGCTTAAGACGGATTTTAGGTGAGGAAGCTCGTTTGTCGACGATGTCTGAATCTGAATGGCTATCCCTTTATAGAGTAGTGTGATTAAAAGAAATGAAGCAATGGGTATGTTAATTAATGTTTGTTTCTCAAGCTTTTTGTCATTCGTGTATTATAAATAACGAAAATCTCATTATGAATAAACTAATAGCAAAGTATTATGTATTAACTAATTGGAAAAAGAAACATGTACATCAATACCAAGTTTAATATAATCTGACTAGTATGGTATTGTGCCTGAAGCTCTTTGTTCTTTAGTTTTTTTTTTTTTTTTTTTTTTTTTTTTTTTTTTTTTTTTGAAAAAAATGAAAGAGAATGGTTTATGTTAAGAATCTTAACGAGGAGAAAATTAGTGAAAACAATATATTAATGAGGAAAATTTAGAAATCACAATTGTTTCTTAGAAAAACAAAAGGAAAGAAGCAAGTTAGAAGTTGAACTGATAAAATATCAAAACATGAAAAATGGACAAATTTAACCAAAAAAAATATTTTAGTGGGCAATTAATCAAAAAAATTTATTAGAATCATATTTGACAATATATCATTTTAGAGGATGGAGTGAAAAAATATTTAAATTGAGACATGTTTGAAAAAAAAAGGTATTTTAATAGGCAAGTAGAGACAAATTTTTTTTAATATAAGAAAGCAGGCAAAGTCTTTAAACCGACACTTACTATTAAACCATTTTCATAATGCATGACATTGGCTTGATTTTCATTTGAATAAGTTCCTTCACTTGTTTGGACATTAACATCAGCTAAGAAAATGACTAATAAAGCATCGTAATATGCTGGATAATGTTGAAGTGTTAAAACAAATAAAAATGTTATTTCATTAGGAATGCTTAGTAAAGACAAAACATATACGTCTTACGTATATAGCTGGATATATGTTATTTGCCTTTCAAAGGAGAAGCGTCCTACTTTTGGATGTAGTAAGTATGTGAATCGGATTGTTGTCTGAAGGAGATAGTAAATCCCTCATGTTCGGTATTCATGTGAGGGTGGTAGCACTGTTGGGAGGAGCATATATTTTCCAAAGACATTTGTGTCGGATGATTTCATCAATAGACTCTTGTTGGCTCGCAAGAGATGGCTCCCTTTCCATCAAGCTCTTAACTTTTAAACAAAAATTTGCAAGTTCTGTTCTTGTTTGTTGGTAGAAATCATCCACTTTCGTTGCATAGTATGCTACTTGGTTGAAGTCGGAACTGACGGTTCTGAACCTAGTTAGTTCCAATATCTCCTGTGGGACCTCGTTATTAGTTTGATATCGGGTTTGGAATTGGGCCTTTGCATGAACAGTCCACCTGGACATAACAAACGAATCTGGAATTCTTGTTATGTTTAGAAACTTCAGAACTGAAAATATGTGTCTGCACAAATATCCATTAGTCTCGAAGAGTAAGCAATTGCACGTTAGATGACCGTCAAAGATGTGACATATAACATTGTGCTCCGAGTCTCCGTTTGGGAACTTGATGATTAAGAAATTTATATACCCATCGATTGCATTAACTTGCCTGACAGTGTATGCATGTATGAGCCTTATTTCATGAGATACCTTTTTTGTATAAATTCTTCTCGTGAACAAAGAGGCAATATGTTTATAGTATGAGTTTAGATTATTGCATGTCGTAAAGAAGGAGTACTGTATCGGGTGGAGAATTCATCCTGCAAATCTTTGTGGCGTAGCTTGTTAATGGCGTGGTCAACTAAAGATACAAAGTTCGTGAGAGACTTCATACTGTCGAGGAATTGTCTAATTGTTCTATTCATCGACTCGCTATGTTGAATGGTTCGCATGCCTGGACAGAAATTGCCATGCAAATAGGTTTCGGCCCAACTCTCCCTTTTTTCAAACATATATGTTACCCAGTAGTTGCTCTCCAGTTCGTATGCCAGAATCAAAGATTGCCACCTATCAAGAAACTCAGGTTCGGAGAGTATCCGTACATAATTTTCTTAAAGTCCCGCTTAAAGTTTATATTCTTCACATTGTTCGCTGTGTTCTCCATTAGATGCCATCCGCATAGCATGTGCTTAGATTCCAGAAAGACTTGCGCTATGGCATTCTTCATGGCATTGTCACCGTTGATAACGGCAACTTTTGGCTTCCTATTATTCATTCCTTGAAGAAACATTTGTAGAACCTAGACAAACGTATCAACTGTTTCGTCGGTAAGGAGAGCAATGCCAAACACTGTTGTCCTCCAGTAGTTGTTTACCCCAACTAGCAAAAGCAAAGGCTTGTGGTATTTGTTAGTTATGTAGGTTGTGTCGAAGTCCAAGACATCGCCAAAGACCGCGTAATCTCTCCTCGAACCCCGTCCGACCACATTATGTTACACAATCTATTTTCTTCATCGGCATTGTAGACGCAATAAAAGTCCCCGCCGTGGTTCCTCGCCAAGCATCTAATGTAACCAAGCATGCTATCTGTGTCTGTGATGTTTTGATGTTGGTCCTTTACCTTGCGCACTCGCATTAGCTTGTTATGGATGTCATTTTCAAGGAAAGGGAGCTTGTCGTGTCCCCCCAATTCCAATGCGATAAAGTTTATTATTTATACATTTTTCATGCCAGCCCGTTTCATTGACTCACACCTTGCAACAACGTCATCAGTGACATTACGATTTGATCTGAGAAACCTGATTTCTTATGGTGACGCACATTCGTGGTTGTGGTTAGGGGTGAAATGTCTACATACCCACTAATTTGTAGTTTTACTTCTTATTACCCGAATACTACCTTCGCACCCACAACGTGTTTCAAACGTCACCGCTCTTGAGCGGTGTTCTAGTTCCAACGACTTATGTCTCCTAAAACCTTATTTCGAGCAGCACCACCGTCTACCCCAACGATCACCGTCCTTTTCCTTTCTAGTATTATCCTTCTTGTAGCTGAAGCCTATATGTTTCGAGTATAACTTGTAGAAGTTATCCCGTAGTTCTTCTATATCAAGTTCCTTCCTAAGTAAGTCTTCCGGTAGTAAATTCTAAGCCGTTTTAGTCAAGTATAAAACGGTACAGAAATCTAGCCACTTCATCTTTGACTGTTGCTCTAGTTGGAATTTGGACTAGTGTAGTAGTCTCTTTTGCAAATAAAGGAAACCAAGAGAAGATTAAGTGCTCCCATTACATAATTGCTTTTATTGTAAGTGAACATGCATAGACTCAATATTAAAACTATCAACTTCAACGGTGTTTGTTAAAGGATGTATATAATATTAATCGGTAGAAATGTAAACCCATAATAATGCAGGATTTGACAATGTACATTATGCCTGCATTACAGAATTGCATTTATAGTAATTGAACATGCATAGACTCAATATTCGAACTATCAACTTCCCAAGGTGACGTGAATGTTATAATTTACTTAGTGTCTTATAAAATGTAAAAAATACGTCAAGTTATTTTTGTTAATCCTTGTTCCCTCATTCTATTCAATCACATTAATAAACAAATGGTGTGGCCATTCCACCCATTCAACTCAATTTTAGTAAGTGTGAAATACATGAGCGGAGATTAAAAAATCCTAATTCGGGGTACACAACGTGTTTTATTTTAGTTAATGTATATTGTAGCCATGAATTGATCAAAAAGTTTGCAAGGAGTTTATGTGGAGAAAACGATTTTAAACTTTAAAATGGACATAAGGAATAAGGAAACAGAGACAATGAAACTTCTTAATCGTATTGTAAATGAGCAGTGTACCTGTAGTCATAGCCGATTTGCTTAAACAACCTTTAGAGACGGAAGTAATGCTCTAATATACCTTGCAACTACCTTTGTACAAACAAGTTTATTTAGAATCACTACATTCTTCTCCGAAGTAGCCGCAATTTCTTTAGTTAATGACCAAACAAATAAATGGTGTTTTTGGGTTCTCCCACGGTTTATGATCCCATTTGAATGCAACAATTGGTTTGGTTCAACCAATTGCGTTCATCTTATTTATGACCACATTTACGAAAAGTAGCAAGCCGTGTAGTAATGTCGTTTTGTCCTGTGTATTACACCTATCCAATGATAATGGGCAACATGTGAGTTTGAGCATTAAATTCCAAATGCTCTATATGGCACATGGGTTGAGTATTACGTCGTGTTTCCAGTTGTATCCCATATAGAACCTGAGGCCGATGGACTACTTTTAGGGAATTTAAAAATTAATCGGGTACTATTTTCCTCGTATGGTCGAATCTTATGCTTAACATTTTGTACATTACAAGCTGGGGACATTTTCAAAATATATGTGTGTCAAAATTAGGAGAACTTTGTTTTACAACGGAAAATGCAATGGTCTTTCAGAAGTCCAAACAATAACGCGGTTAATACAACCTAATCATTAAAGCTAGTATAATCTTGACGTGGCTTATCTGGCACCGTAAATATATTGTGTTACAGTACATGCTATCCGTAATACCGTTAACTTATAAAAGAAAAAAATGAAACAAAATCTTTATGGTTAACACATATGCTATAATATTGACTTTTGATTGCATTACACAAAAACCAAAACATGGCATGTCAATATATACATCATAGGCTTGAACATGCATGCACTACTAATACCTTTCTGAGTATTTTTAGACACTAAATAACTTAGGGCCGTCCTTATTACTATGACATACCAAAAGTACATGTTCATCACTCACATGCATATAACTATTAAAGACAACATTTTTTTTATTTTAGCTACATAAAATAGTCATAAAGTAATGAACATCAAACATTTCGTTCGACACTAGTCCAGGGGAATACACTCAACACACACTGGCTCACATTTGGCTTCCTTCTCATTCTCTTTGGTTGCATTCCCAAGGTCTTTCACTAGGCTGAGAACACGATCTTTGAGATTCTGGATATCATCTAGAAGGCTCTCAAGTTGGTAGCATTTGCTACAGAAATGTGCTGCCCTCCTAGCAATAGACCTTCGTAGGCGACGCTTAGAATCGTTAAGATTCTCAAGATACTTGCATCATTTGCATGTCTTAATGACAACACAGGTTTGACGGTGACGATGTGTTTTAATTGAAACACATGACTTCTGGTCAAATTTTGGGGAATCCTTAGGGGTTAGGTTGTCAAACACTGGTGTGGTCATTTCAGGAGAAGATAGTGGTTCAGTTTTGATCATGACGTTGTTCATCGGGAACAAGTTTATTGGCTTCATTATGCTCACTTATGCTACAAATGTGTATCGTTTGAATTTGGCCTAATTTGGCCAGCTTTATATAGAATGTCCCGTCGAGGTTGGGAAACGTTTTATATGCGTGCCAATTGTGTAATATGGTTTTCCCGCCTAAACATGAGGAAGATATTATATGCGCGCTGAATGTGTATGGTCTTCATCTAAAATATGGCGTGTTGTACCATTCCAAGAGATATGTATTCTTCAATTCCCAACAATCAACGAGTTGATCATACCCTTCTTTGAACCGTACGAGCACGTCCTCTGTCACCCCCCACCGCGCTTATGACTCTATACCCCAACCCAACTTGCTCTGGCCCCAGGTTCTCCCTTTCTATTCCTCGGGGAGCGGACCATGGGAGCATGAGGGGGAGGTATCCGCTTTTGACTGATAGAAAGCATCTCTCTTTTGTCCCTCCTTACCGAATCCGCCAAAAAAATCACAATGGTATTCCGCATATATACATTCAAAAGCTGTCTACGTAATCATTCCATCTACAACGTCATGGAAAATGAAATCTTAGTTTTTGGATAGAGTGTGTTAGGTTACCCACTGTCCTCGAACACAACATTATATGCACTGTTGTAACATAAATTAATTGGTAGTGTGTTGTACCATTCCAAGAGATCTGTATTCTTCAACAATATTATATAATTTGGTACAACGATACATATCAAATCGTGATCTACATTTCCGTAACCATTCTGCATATATACATTCAAAAGCTGTCTACGTAATCATTCCATCTACAACGTCATGGAAAATGAAATCTTAATTCCTGGATAGAGTGTGTTAGGTTACACACTGTCCTCGAGCACTATATTAAATGCATGTACCCTAAAATTAGATAAAAAAAGTAACTATTTTCACGCTTTATGTGGCCACTTTCGTATGTAACCAAGTATTTGGCACAATTTTCATGCGTACTGTACCTCGACAAAAATACACATCGAATGTTGACGTGGTGACAAATGTGATATTCAAACATCTAATATTGTGTTTTTACATGAACATGGCTCACCGGACACGCCTTTCCCGTTGGAGGCCATGCTTCTACGTTATGTAGCTCTGTCATGTTGTAGTTTGTAGCTCTGTCATGTTGTACATAAACTACTATTTGAAGTGACTTTTATTTATCCCATGTACCTACCTTGTGGGTTGAAACATATATCATCGAGCCCAGTTCTAAAATATAATGGTCCACTTGATGTACTTTGCCGTTGTCTTTTTTACAACATTTATCCACGTGTTTCATATTTAGACAATGCCGTATAAGGAAATGGTTTAACATTTTCCAACACATATCGGATAATCATTTTTAACGAATGTTGCAAGCTGCGTTCGTCTAAGTTGTGTGTATTAACTGTCGAAATACCAACGCTTAATATTTTGTAATCCTTGTTCGTTTAACCAAACTGACATAATGAATTCAGATAATCCAATATACAACTTAAGTAGGGATCCAGTAGTCTTCTGGATTTGGGTGAGGTAATTCCCAATAATTATGCCGTGTAGGATGGGAGTTAACAGTAGTTGTGATCATCTTTGGTAATATTGAATTTCAAATAATGTGCATACTACGTTAACCAAAACTAATGTTAACATACAAGTATAGGCGTATTTGACGATAACATTTTCACATCACCAATCACTTATTAAGCGTTCGTTACATATTCTATTAATAATAATGATAATAGAAATCATCCACTGTGACATAGATTAACTTAACATACAAGTATAGGCGTAACTGAAAGTTTCCTACTCTTCGACCCTTGCTTGCTACGTATTCTTTAAGAAGACAAGTCGGGTCACGCGGATAGTTTTGTCTAACGGATTCAGCAATACGAATTTCTGAATCACTTATTTTTATACACTCTATTGTCACATCAACAACTTCATCGCTTCGCGTACTATCCGGAGGATCTATGGCAGCCAACCAACCATTTACATTACTTTTTAAATCACTTTAGCCGGCAACATTCCGCTTCGATTGTCCTGAGTGTATTCTGTTGAGTGACTTGAAAACGATTGCAAACTCATCTTCGATATTATCAATTCCACGCATTATCTCAGAAATGGATGTCCCTTCATTTGATGCCCCTGCTACGTGTTTAATTGGAGGTTCACACGACGGAGCATCATTTTGAATACCCTCTGTGTCTATACTCTTGTTGGTGACACTTCTCCTTAATTCATCAGATTTCCCTGCATTGGAATTAGCCTGGTCTAATGCTTCGGAAGTCGCAACACGAACCTCTCTCTTAATAACATCCAACATATCTTCTTTAAACTTGGAAAGTTGCTGAGCCAACCCACTGACCACATCCTTCGTTCGGTTTACTTCGGTCATGATGTTGACGGCATGCATTTCAACGGTCCTTCTTCCAACACATGATTCTTCCACCATTGATGGCCGCATCTGCATCACTTAATCAAGACAAAAAAAACGTTAGTAACCACGTAAAAAATTAAACAATTTAAGTTAAAATTGAAACCAAAAGCTTGTTTAACCTTTACAATACAAGTCATTTAACTTTGTTACCTTCTTAACAGAGTAACCGCCGGAAGTCTTAATCCATCTTAGAATTGCTCTGGTCTTCTTCTCTGTCCACGCAGATATTGGTAGTTTACTGCGATCGATGAATTAAGTGTGACCCTCCAAGTGGTGCAGGTAAAAACACCTTACAAGAAAGTTAAGATTATTGTTAATCACAAATAATGCATCCCAACCAAAGAAATCATCAACATTCAAGTTCCAAAATGTATAATCTAGCATGTACCTGTAGAAATAGCATACATCCACCAATGAATTTCCCTTTCCTTTTTTTATAATGCTTTACTACTTCAACAAGATGGCTAAGACACTTCGTTGCCCAATTTAAGTTCTTCACACTATGAACACCGTTTATAGAAGAAAGTAAGGTTGTTCCAACCACAATGGTTGTTGTTGGCATTAAGATAATTCCACCAGTAAACAGTAAAAACTTCCTAATAAATATGTCATCAAGATACTTATCATCTAACAAGTTAGCCTCCAAATCAGACAACTGTAGGTGGCTCCTTCCATCCATTATTTGTTTCTTCCGATTAATCACTTCCTCATCGGTGCCTTGCTGCTCAAAGTCGCCCCCCCATCAGACAAACCCATAACTTCACCAAACAACTCCGTTGTGAGGACAAACATCTTTCCGCAAAGAGTCAATAAGCAATCCTCCTCTTTAAAGTTGTCCACCATCCACATAATCAATTTGTGACATATTTGACGCCAGTCATTTCCAACAACCCCTCAAACCCCATTCCTTTAACCAACGCCCTTCTACGCTCACTAAGATGAGCACACATCTTCCCAAACCGCAGTGGGGAGCATCGTACATTTAATTTTTTTTAGAAACCGAAGTGGACAAATGCTCTTCGTCCTCTTCCACACGATCCACACTCTGCCTTTTATGACCCCATTTAAGCACCATAGTTTACTTTTGCCTTATCTCTGTTACTCAAAATAACACTACATGAATAACCAACTAATTTAATACTTAATGAAATATTTATGCTTACTATGTCACAGGATGCATATGTCCTCACTACATTTGGCCAAAAGATTAAAAATAAATAACCCACAAGGAACACCAAGATGACAACAACAAAAATTACACAATTTTATTCATACTACTTACACGACATATCGCATAGCACACGCTATAACCTAATGCCACTTTTAGTATAAAACTCTTTCAACTAGAATAAATTATACTTACTTGTAGCATCTACAAACATCTACGCCTACGTACTTATTCAAAAAACTCAAAAATAAATCCACTTGCATTGCATGAATCTAGGTTTTCACTTTTTTGTAAAATACTCTTTCAACTAAATCAACTAATGATGCCTATTATCATCCACAAACATCTTCGATTTCATCGTTATTCAGAAAAAGAGTCCACTTGTACTGCATGTATATAGGTTTTCTACTAACACGGTGGTATGACAGTATTTCACCGCTACTTAGTATAGTTGCTTGCCCAATAGGTATTTCATTTATCACATGTACAAACCCTATAACTACCAAATCGAAGCAACGAATCAAAATTAGCTTCAAATAACCACAAATTTGACCCACCTATAGTGTTTCTATATTCCAAAACGTCCTCTCTATTTATAAGTTTCTGTGTAACCCACTGATGGAGAACAAGGGACTTTTTAACCATTTTTTTCATTTTCCAGATAATTCGAGTCTACAATCGAGGTATAATTAAGTTATTTTTTACAAATGTTGTACAATTTAAAGTGTTTGGAATATTACCTCGGAGTATCGTCGTTGATCTTCACACGGGTCGACGAAGTGGCGGCGGAGAAGATGAACTGGTGGTGTTTGAGGAGGAGAGAAAATGTTAGGGTGGAGGAGAGAGTAGTGGGTTTGGTTGTGGGAGTGGTTGTTAGTGTTGGAAAATTAATGGCATCGAGTGCGCAGTGAAATTTAAAAATTTTAATCAACGTCAAAGCCAAACAAGAACATGTTCATGATGCTATATAACATAAATACTAAAGATCTAAAACATACCTTTTGAGATTTCAGGAAACTGCACGTCTGACAGATCTAAGCGTTCCAAACAGCAACCGGAAGAGCCTCAACCAACTGGTCTTCTTTGCTATTCTCGTTTCCACAATCGGTGTGCGGGTGGGCACACGTCGTTTAATCTCCTCTAGGTATTCTTGATCTCCTTCCAATCACAAGAGAACCAAAGAAAAAATTGTTCTTGAGAATTAAACAATTTTTCCTCTCAGGAATCTTTTATCAATAGCCTCCAAAAAGTCTCTCAAGTGATCTAATGAGTAATGTGACTTAATAGGCTATTTATAGTGTTTAGGAAGTCATACTTTCGTAACAATTAGGTTTCCCAAAGTTCTAATCGCATCCAGAGTCGATTTTGCCATGTCATCATGCATTTTACGTTACAACCGGTCGACCGGTGACAGAGACGTTATAACTCACCGGTCAACCTGTCTTCACTAACCGGTTGACCGGACCGGTCGACCTGTCTGCACTGACGAAAGTTATTTTTCCTAGTTTTTCAATACGAGAAACTTGCATAGAGCATTAGTTTTGATTCAAACAACCCAATGGAGAAATTGCCTGATCAAAACAGTCATATAATAGTCTTCCCATATTAAACAACTCTTAAAACAATAATTCAACCAATTTATCTAGAATTAATTTATCAATTAATTCACCCGATAAATCACCCTTGAATTAACTTTGAACCTCTTTTACGGAAATAACACAAGTTACCAATGTGTAGGAAATACACCGTATCGTTACAGGAAATTATGTGAGCTAGCAAAGGGACCCGATGGACATATATAAATCAAGCTCCTATAATCACAACGCTACTTGTAAACCAACAAGTCCGTAGCGATATTTCACTAAAAGCCTAGAGCTGCACTCTCGATTTATATAGCGTATTTACAAAGCTCTGATTAGCTCTAGTCCATGACTCAATATATTAGTGTATCATCCCCATAGGATATCCATAATCGACTTGAGGTCAAGTTCCGTTTTACCTTCCCGATTACATTTATCTTATGTTCCATTATCATACCATCGGAAAAATACTATTCATATCATTACAAACAGTAAACCATTAGATAACACAGAGTAGTCCAATGGCTGAGCGCTCATATTTTCCAATCCACTGATAATGCATAAGAGGATATCATTGACTCTTTATAGGAGCTATGGATTCCACTATCTATAAATAACGAATCTACGCATACACGAGTCATACCCCCAATGTACCGGCAAGCGTACCTTTACATAATGTCAAGATGTCTCCCTTTAGTACATCAAAGGAT
>NW_010361272.1:9945-10430 GCF_000414095.1 Morus notabilis | reverse complement strand
CACCTTCGCCATGTATTCTCTTTCTTCAGATGTCTTGGGACAATCACTGTTCGAAAGAGTAATTCCAGACCTAGATGGTTGCCCACCTTTCTTAGAATTCTGCATTGCATACTTCTCGAGAATTTTATCTATGTATCAAGCCTGAGAAAGAGCTATCATCTTGTTCTTTCGATCTCTTATGATTCAAATGCCCAGAACATAATTAGCTTCTCCTAAGTCCTTCATGTCAAACTATTTGGTAAGCCATGTTGGTCACCGAATCGAATCCGGCTGCGGAAGCGGGGTGGTGCGGGGAAGAGGCGGATCGTGTATAACAAAAATTTTCATAAAACTTTTGAGATACTCTATAGATTATATTAATTTATACACGAATAAATTAATCTCATTAACTTATATATATCAAGAACTCAATCAGGAAAAATACCTGGAAGCCGACTCGGATGATAACTTGAGTTCTTTGACCACGAACAGTCCTTGCTCCAATC
>NW_010361272.1:0-2505 GCF_000414095.1 Morus notabilis | reverse complement strand
TTAAAACAATAATTCAACCAATTTATCTAGAATTAATTTATCAATTAATTCACTCGATAAATAACCCATGAATTAACTTTGAACCTCTTTTATGGAAATAACACAAGTTACCAATGTGTAGGAAATACACCGTATCGTTACAGGAAATTATGTGAGCTAGCAAAGGGACCCGATGGAAACGCTACTTGTAAACCAACAAGTCCGTCTCATGATTATAAAACTCTAGCGCTATTCCACTAAAAGCCTATAGCTGCACTCTCGATTTATATAGCGTATTTACAAAGCTCTGATTAGCTCTAGTCCATGACTCAATTTATTAGTGTATCATCCCCATAGGATATCCATAATCGACTTGAGGTCAAGTTCCGTTTTACCTTCCCGATTACATTTATCTTATGTTCCATTATCATACTATCGGAAAAATACTATTCGTATCATTACAAACAGTAAACCATTAGATAACACATAGTAGTCCAATGGCTGAGCGCTCATATTTTCCAATCCACTGATAATGCATAAGAGGATATCATTGACTCTTTATAGGAGCTATGGATTCCACTATCTATGAATAACGAATCTATGCATACACGAGTCATACCCCCAATGTACCGGCAAGCGTACCTTTACATAATGTCAGGATGTCTCCCTTTAGTACATCAAAGGATACAAGTCAAGTATACAGGTTCATCATCCATCTCAGGATTAAGATGACAACATATAATTCGTCAAAAGTGAATTGTTTTATTCAAACAGAATTATTAATTAAAACAATTCAACTTTGGTCCGATCCAATATAGATTTCACCATTAGAAACTATATCAATGTCTCCACCCATGGAGTCCCACCTCCGACGACCAAGACAAGCCGTCTCCGTTAGGAAGTAGACAACATAACAATCTTAACATGAATAAAGCGCCTAACTTTATTCCCTCGATTGTGGATCATAAGATTTAGACTATCATCTTTAGATTCTTGTCTTCCGCATGTTCTTCACATTACATGCATGACCTAAAGATTTAGAATGACAGTCTCAGACTTTCAGTTTGCTTATCATACATTCAACTATTATGAACATAAAGAGGATAATACATAGATATATAAAATAAACAAATCTTTATTAATAGTCAAAATATCTCAAAGAATATTGTTACATTTATTCCTAAGGGCATAAACGCTAACAGTTAGGTGGCATGTCTCCTCGTCAGCCTGTCAGAAGTCGCCTCCGGCAAGATCCCTGTGGAGGCGGTCAAGGAAGCGGCGGCAGAGACAGAGGATGAAGTGGTGGTGTTTGAGGAGAGAGGAAATGTCAAGGTGGAAGAGGAGAGAGAAGTGGGTTTGTTTGTGGGAGTTGTCGGGACGCGGCCTCGTCCACCTATCGGAAGTCGCCGGCGGCGATGTGGCTGCGGAGGAGGTCGATGGTGCTCGAGGAAGGTCGAGGGAGGTCGAGAGAAAAGTAGGTCCGGGAGTGCTCGTGCGTTTGAGAAACATAGAGGTTTGGTTGTGGGAGTTGTTAGGACGCGGCCTCATCTGCCTGTCGAAAGTAGTCGGCACCGATGTGGCTGCGGAGGAGGTCAATGGAGCTCGATGGATGTCAAGAGAGAAGTGGAGAAATGGGAGTGCTCGTGCGTTTGAGAAAGGAGAGGTCTTTTGAGAAACAAAATTTTCATCTACACCGTCCAAATTTCAATCTGACAGTCATATTATTTGAGAGGTAATTTCTCCTTAAATTTGGGACGTCAATTTCATATCCAATGGTCAATTTTTATTGTTCTGACCGGTCAGGCACAATTCCAAGTGTCTCACCAGAGATAATTCCTAAAAAAGCATACCAAATACAAGATTTCTAAATAAATAAATAAATAAAAGCTAAGCAACCAAAAAGTAAGGTGAATTGGAAAAACCAATTCAAGCTATTCTCCCTCTTATAGACAGTATATATAGATATATATATATATATATATATGTATGGATGTGGGATATGTGAGAAAATAAATGTCACGCCCCCTAACCGGGGTGGGTGACGTGGAACTCGATTTGGGATTAAAAAGCAGATTTCCAACCGGGTCCCACACTTAACTGCATTAAAATATAAATAAACGACATAATCCAGGAGCCTCTGACACACAGGGCTCCACCCCACAGGACATACAGTATCGTACATACATGCACATGTAAATAATCAATTACAACAGACATCGTCCACAGTCTAGTAAATCCAAATGTCATTCATTACAAATTCTTACATATTCCTTACACTTTATGTCAGAGGATGAACACAATCCTCACTTGATCTTTCCGTAGCACCACTCAACTACTCCCGCTACTATGCCCCGCTCCTAGAGTCTCCTGGGAGGGGTTTTAAACATTTGAAACATAAAACATGAGCAAAAGGCCCAGTAGGATATAATTTGAAATATTTAAAATAAAAGAATAAATAAATGAATAAGCAAGTAAACAAGACATTCAGTACCGACAGAACAGCCGGAACCTCACATCCTTTTTCTC